>NC_134474.1:41045415-41211408 GCF_964194025.1 Convolutriloba macropyga
TTTTATTTAGCATCTTATCAAGCCAAGTGTTTCATTGTTTCTCCAACTCACTGACATTGCGCTGGTGATATGTATGAAACGTCTCCTTTAATATAATCTGGTGTTGTAGATTCCAGTCAGCTTTATTCAGAGCATAACGATGTCGCCAATTTCTATTATGTCTATCTTATCTATCCAAATGTAGCGTAACCGTATATTCTTTGTGGTCAAAGCTCATGTTGAAGATCATTTATATGTCATTCAGATTTGTTTTGAAGGAAACAAAATACAGCATGGAAAAATGTAGGAGGCTAAGGTTTTGGGGAATAGGAAATAGTTTCAAACTCCTGGAAGCAAACTGGAGACGGCATTAAAATGTGTGAAATATACAAAATTTAATACATAAAAAGACAAGAGGAAAATTCCCACAGAAGAGCAGTTCAGAATTGCCAGTAAAGTTATAGACTTTATAAAGCAACGTTTGTCTAGAAAAAAAGGGCCTTTCATAAAAATAAAAGGTTTTCAAGATTTTTCAATATATTCCTTGCTTTTGTCTGAATTTTTCAGTGTAACGCTTAAAGAGCAGAGAAGCATCATCCAGAACACTTTCAAAAGAAGACCGTGAAATGCATAAACGGTGATAAGGAAACAAATCTTAGCAAAAAAACTCAGACTACAGAATAGTATAGTTCTGCCTATGTTTTTTCAAAAAATTTGTTTAGTTTTAGCTGCAAAAATCATCAACTGTACAGACAATCGATTGAAAATTTTAGTAAACTTAAACAGAAGAAGCCAAAAAACAACTACTGCTTAAAACCAACAACCAGATTGGAAAACTATGAAAGTAGTATTAGTAATTTTTGAGACTTCTGATTATCAAACTCGAGGTTTTGCACGACTCATTTGTAGCTGAGCTGATGCTCTTTAACAGATTGCAATTTGCCATTTGTAAGGAAAGCAACACGAACCAAAGTTGATGTCCGCCGGGTAGTAATTTTCAAAAATAATTCGCGTAAAGTTGGTTAGATAAGTTTTGTCTAAGAGATCAATTTGAATTTTGAGAGTTCTTAAAATTGTAAATAGCTCATATTGCTTTAATGTTTTTGCTTGAATTGCATTTTACTGGCAAGTTTATTTTCTATATAACTCTGATTAGGGAGAGTACCAGTAGCATATTGTTAAGTTCAAAAGGCTTTGGTAAAAGAATCATTTGTATTTCCTTTATCCTTCGCTTTAAGCTAGTATTCCAATTGTCCGATATTCAAGAGGTGGTTTTTATCAGGATTTGCTCTATCTCCTTTTTATCATTTTCTATCGGAACCATGCCTGAGACTCATAGCCGAAGGTATGCACCACGTACTCGATGTACCCAATAAAATCTGTTTTAATGTTCGCTACCATGGATGTATTTTGTTTGAGGAGATAGAACAACTTCCAGGTAACCCAGTGCTTTTGGTCTACACCTGCTTTCCAAGATAACTTATTGATCAATAATAGACCAGTTTTTATTTTTTCCAACTGTCTTGGTTCAATTTTCTTGCTGTTTAGTTTGATAAATTGGCTAATGTTTGACTTTTTTTTAGTGGTCTTTTCAAAGTTATAAAGTTTTCTTATCTGGTGTGAGGTTTCAACTTGGATTTATTGCGGCATTTTTGGTCTTTGTACACGTTTTTTGGCATATTTTTTTCAGCATCTCGTAAAGCCAAGTGTACCATTGTTTATCCAACTTGCTGAGATTACCGTAGCAATACGCATGAAACGTCTCTTTTAAGATAATCTGGTTTAGATGTTTTCCAGCCGGCCTTAACAATGTCAATTAATTTCATTATGTCTCTCTTTTTTATCGAAATGTAGCGTAACCGTATAAGCGTTTGTTGTCAGAGTTCAATTGAAGATCTTTGAAGTTGTCCTATATGCCATTAAGATCTTGGTTGATAAGAACAAAAATAGAGCACAAAAAAAATTGGAGGCTAAAATTTAGGGAAATCAGAACTAATTTCAGACTCATGCGAAGCAATCTAGAGGTGTCATTAAAATGTGTATAATACTTTTTGATCTTATATATATATATTTATATATATATATATATATATTATATATATATGTATATATATATATATATATATATATATATATATATATATATATAAATGACTACTTGAGGGGCAATATTCTTGTAGTGGAGCGGCTGAAAATGCGAATAATCTTCCAGACTTTTTGACGCAATGATTGTCGCAAAAAATGGGGCCTTTCATCAAAATGGTTATTATAATTTTTCATTAATTCGCGTGCTTTTTTTATATTTTTCTGTGTAATGCTATTAGAACAGAGAAGCATCTTTTGGAAGGCTTTCAAAAGAATGCTGTGAAGTGAATAACAGGTGGAAAAGAAACAGTGCATAGCAAGTGAATTAGGCTACAGAACACTCTAGTTCTACCTAAGTTTATTCAATTAAATTATATATTTTTAGCTGCAAAATCAACAACCGTAACAACAGAAACATCCTCTCAGAAAAGCTAAAACAACACGGACGATCATATGAAACGTATAGAGATCAGTCTCTGAAATACGAGTATTAGACTTGTGGTTTTGCACCAATCATTTGCCAGCTTAGCTGATGTTCTGCAATTGATTGAAATTCACACATTTGCAAAGAAATTAACACCAACAGGAGTTGACCTCCTGGTAGTGATTTTCAAAAAAAAATTTCGTAAAATTAGTTTCGTTTAAGAGATCAGTTTTGTAATTGGAGAATTTTGTTAAGTGGATATAGTAACCGGCTTGGTATTTTCACTGAATTCTCAACCGCTCTTTTAGTGCAAGTTTTCGGAATTGTAAATAGCTCATTTTTCTTGTTGTTCTCGCTTTATTTTCAGTGAATGTATTTTATTGTCAAGTTGATGTTTTTGATATGCCTCTGATTAGGAATAGTACTAGTAGCAGACTGTGCAGTTCGAATTACAATTGCGAAAGGAGTCATGCAAATTGTTTCTCCTTCTTTTTGGTTAGTATTTCAATTGTCCGTTATCAAAGTCGTGGTTTTTCTCTGGATTGGCTCTATCTCCTTTATTTTTATTTTAATTGGGAACCATGCCGCAACCATGCTTTTTTGTTTTCATATTGGCTGCCATTGATAAATTTTGTTGACTTCCAAGTTTTCAGGCGCTATTTGTCTACATTTGTTTTTCAAGATAATTTAGCGGACAATAATATACAAAGTTTTTTTCATTCTTTGTCCAAGTTCAGCTTATTTGCTTTTTAACTTGATTGATTTTTTTCTGGCATATTTGTTTTCAGCATTTTGTTGAGCCATGAGCCAAGTGTATCCTTGCTTACCGAACTCATCGACATTACTGTAGCAATATGTTTGAAAGAGCTTTATTAGAAGCTTCTGGTTTAGTTGTTTCCAGTCATTTTTATTGAGAGTCTGGTACAGTTGTACCATAATTTGATAATACGAACTTAAATTATTTAAGTTGTCCTTGTGCTAGTTAAAAGTCACGTATAATTATATTCACAGCAGTTAAATTTTACCGCCGCCTGTAAAATCAGATTTTCAGTTTTGTTGACATTTTCATTTTCATTAACATTCATTCTCTTAATTTAATCCTTGAAATTGAGTTTTCAGTTGTTTTCAATCTTCTTAGTTTTGCCATCAGAATTGATCTAAGTGGATTCGAGATAGAATTCCACGTCATCAAAATAGAGATGCATCTGTAACATTATTCCAGAATAGAAATATAAGCAGTACTTCAACTATTATTGAATATAGTGGATTCGCGCCTCGAATCCAACTTCAATAATCTACTACGTATACGTACCAATTCTATACCTCCAAAGTAAGAGGTATCACATAGCGCAGTCAGCAGTCAAGGAAAGGAACGTGCACTTCTTGGTATCAAACCATTTTGGAAAAGATAGACTTTAGAACCACCGTTGAGATGGGAACGTTGGCAGATAAGGTTGATGTTGATCATCCTTGCTAAAGAGGGCATTTCGGTCAATACTCTTTGGGAAGATCCACCGGACAAACTCACCCTTCCACCTGAACCCATCTATGAAGAAAACGTAGAAAATAGCACGGCCCAAAGTGAAAGAGATCTCAAAACTCGGAATGAACAGCTCAAGAATACATGGCTCAGCAGATTTCAGAAAAATGAGTTAGCAGGAAAATTGTGCGGTGATAGACCTTGGAGGTTTTGTGACAACAAAGCTGTCTCACTGACCTATCTTAGCCTTGGCATGGAAGGCCTCCGAATGTTTGGTTCCCAAGAACCAACTATTCAAATTGATCGGATATCTACAAAGGATCTTTGGGAGAGTTTAGATCACACATTCACAAAGAATATAACTTTCGACCGTTATACATTCCTAACCCGGAACCAATTGAAAAGAGAACCAGTCGACAAGTCCTACGGTTGTCTCCGTGATTTTTTTTTTAACTGCGACCTGGGCAGTCATGAGGAATCCCTCATTCGGGACGTTTTCATATCGAATATGCAAGACAGTGAGATTCATAGAGAATTATTAAAAGAAACAAGATCGGCTAAAACGCCTGTGGAAGTGGCAATCAATATTGAGATGGGCATCCAAAATCAGTTGAAGATGTCAAGAACAGCTATTCTCCAGACTACAAGTGAAGTCACGACTACGTCCATCAAAAACATACAAAGTTCACGGAATCAATCTCGACCTTTAACGAGCAATTTCACCAAAACTACAATCTGTTGCAATTGTGGCTATGGGTGGTCATCGACAAAATTGCCCTGCTCGCGGAAAGAATTGCAAAACACTGTGGAATTGCAAATCTTTTTGGAAAAGTATGTAGAAAGCATAAACAACAAATAAAGCCAAAGCTCAGAGTCAATAATGTTGACGATACCATCTCCGAGTCAGCAACGGTGGGTAACTCAGCGTCTGTTGGAGAGCAAGTCAATCATATTGATAGATTGCTTCAAAAACACAGTATCTACGATGCAAACTATGATTCTGACTATGATGACTTTGATGACAATTGTGTTGCAACAATCTCCACTAATGACAATTTTAGAGAGGTAGAACTAGTGAATGTAAACATTTACATCGGGAATACAAATACAAAAGCATTAGTGGATTTGGGAAGCGTTTGCATCGTCATTAACAAAAGTCTTGCAAATGCAGTAGTATTGGATTATCAAGAAAGCTTTTGGCTACAATCGCCGGAGATGCATGAACTCAAATCTTTCTCCAATGATTTAATCAAAACTATCGGAGTAATCAAGACCTCAGTCAAATGTAGCCATAGGCCAATAATTGGACGAGATCTTTTTTCACAACTAGGTCTCTCACTTACTCAGAACAAACAACTCTCAAATATTGATCAAAAAACAATTAGCATTCAATTTTCCTGGTCTCATCTCAAGAATTGGTAAATCAATAAAACATTCAGTTAAATCCAAATTTCAAAAAAACTTTACTCCTACACATCAGAAAGGACGTAGAGTACCAATTGATCTTCAACCTTTAGTTAATGAAGAACATAAAAAACTACTATATGAAAAACACATCATAAAGTTAATAAGCTGTTTTGAAAAAAATTTCATATCACCAATAGTTATCACGGTAAAGAGAGTTAAAACAATTAAATTGGCGCTCGACTCTGAAATCTTAAATAAATCTATTCATAAAAAAAACAAATGCCTAACATTGATAAATTTGATTGACACAATACAAGAAAATTTAAATACAAACGCATCACAAGATACAGCATACTTTTCAACCCTAGATTTGAAACACGCGTACGGTCAACTTAATTTAGACCCGGAAACGGTTCGGCATTGCAAATTTAATATCGCTAGTGGCGAAGGTACTGGTACATACCGCTTCATTACTGGATTTTACGGATTAATTGATATGCCAGCGTTATTCCAAAAAGTAATAGACTATATAATAGTTGGACTTGATAACACTTATTGTTTCCCAGATGATATTATTATTGTCAGCCGTGGCTCTAAAGAAGATTATTCAAAGTTAATTTATGAATGTCTCAAAAAATTAGATTAGGATAATTTGAGAAAAAATCATTTGAGAAATGTCATTTCGACAAAACAGAGGAAGAATGGTTGGTCTATAAATTTACTCAATCGGGAATTGCACCACTTGAAACAGAAACAGCAGCAATTCTACCTTTAACTGCACCTAAAAATTTAAAACAATTACGATCTACTTTAGGCTCTGTACACTATCTTGGTAAATTCATCCCTAATCTTTCTCAATTATGTCATTCACTTCGACCCTTACTTAAAAAGAACACAAGACCTGTTTGGAATGATGAACTTGAAACTCATTTCCAAACGATTAAAAATAAAGTAGCAAATGCAACAGAAAACACACTTCGAAACCCGGATCAAATGCGATTTATCTAGAGCTGGATTAGGAGCAGCATTAGAACAGCGTTCACCAACGGGTTGGCATACAGTTGCCTTCGCGTCTAATTTCCTGAACTCTAATGAAGAACAATACAGCATTAATGAATTAGAATTATTAGGAGTTGTGTGGTCCGTAGAATATTATAAATATTATTTATTTGGAAAATAATTCACAGTCATTACGGATCACCGGGCATTACTTTCAATAATGAAAGAACACAGATCTAACAATTCTTATAATAGTCGTTTAACCCGTTGGGTGGATCGATTATTACCTTTTGACTTTAACATTGAACACATACCAGGCGCAAAAATGGGGATGGTAGATTAAATTTCCCGCCAACCAAATGAGGAAGCAAAAGATACAAACAAATATGATGAAGAACTTGCGGTTGCAACAATTACCCGCACTAATGATGCAATTGCAGCAATTTATATAAATAACTCATCACAAAACTGTCAATCACAGCACTTTAGCAGCGTTAGTCACACACATTCCACACGTGCCTCAAATCCTCATCCAACAAATCATTCCAATTTGCTTTCTGCTTTAAGTCGCCATACAAATCAGTTGCTTCTTAACAACACTGCAAACTTAGCACATCTCCACCGGCACAACAATTCGAACATGAGCAGCTCAAAAACTAACCCGCAAACTCCACCAACACCTGCCACCAGCAGACTAACATTCCAATCGACGCCCAATTCAGCAGTCAACTCCACCCGCTCTTCCAATGAAGGACCAGCTTCCTCGAATCTAGAAGTCTCAAAGGAACAAGTCTTTGAGAATAATTTAACTCAGTTATTCACTAAAAGTTTCCTGGCAGTGTTGACGTGCAAAGATGCAGTCTTGAAGGAGGTGAGGGATTGCATCCTACAAAATGACGCACAGAGGTGCAAGGAAGTGAATCCATACCTCAATTCATATTGGAGGGATTTGCACGTCAGATCTGGATGTGTCTGCGTTGACGAACGTGTGGCAATTCCACACTCAAAAGGGGATGCAGTACTTGAGTCTCTCCACCTCACCCACCCCTGCAATTGGAGTATGATTACCTTGGGACAATATGCATTCTAGCCTTACATGTATAGGGAGATTCGCAATAAGGCTGCACAGTGCAAACCCTGCACTGAGATTGGTAAGAATCTAAAACCCGTCGTTCCAGCATCAAAATTAAATCCTCTATTAAATTGTTCCGAACCTAACGAAGAAATTCAGCTCGATTTCGGAGGTCCCACTACAAGAGAAAAAGATCAAGATACACATTTCCGTGCATGTATTGACCGTTTTTCTAAATACGCTAGAGTAGAAATTTTCGATAAGGCTAATGGACCCAGGGAAATGAAATTCCTGGATGAATATATTCAAATACAGGGTGTCCCCCGAAATATTAGACTAGATCAAGCGCGTTGTTGAATTGGATATACAGTAAAGAATTTCCGTAAACAGAATAATATTAACATTGTCACTGCCCCTGCTAACGATCATAGAGCCATTGGATTAAAGGAGCGTTTGATACAAACAATTAAAAGGCGTCTAAGCTGCCTGAAATTAGATAATAGAAATAACACATTCACAATTAAAGAAGCAATAAAGTCAATAGTAAATCAATTACGTATATGCAAGCAAAAGAAAACAAACGTAAAACTTTCTAAGCACCTTTTAGAAGAAAGCCAAACACACCACTAAGTAACATTAGCACAATACCAAAGTCATCAAATTTATCCTATGAAAACATTCTCCACCACTATTTAGACGCTGATACAGTCCCAGTGGAAGACTATTTGGACAACAATGGCTGGCTGACTGGTGACCGCAGCGATATTCTCATCGAGGAGGCTAGGACGAAAGCCCAAATAGATGCAGGCAGGATTTACAACGGATACAACAGATAAGAACAAATCTGTCTCTAAATTTATCCTGCACCCTAAAGTGACCAATATTATACCTAGAACAGAACGATTTCTCAAACTCAAGCTAGCTCGAAAGGTCTCAAAACGCTCAGAGTGGGATCTGAGGGGACTTTGGGAGACATTGACTCCAGGCAGCACAGTTGTCAGGACGTCCCCAAAAACAACTGCTATCAAAGAACCTGGCGTTTCTGAAATCAAAGTTCGTAATAGTGACATCGCTAAATTCGGTACACGAACTGAAAGAAACACCGAACTCTGGCAATATGCACGAAGAAGGCCCCTCCCTTACGACAAAACGACCGAGGAAAAGATTGCAAGATTGCCCAGCACTCTAAAGAGTTAAAGAAGAAATACCGGGGCGACATTAAAATTCGACACCGTCCGACGCAGACTGGCACTGTTTCTGGCATTTCCTATGCAAATAGCAAAATTTCGAAAGCAACGTCATCCCAAAAACCTAAGAAACCCCAAGCAGGTACAAGCCACTCAGGCCAATCTTCAGTAACTCCAAAAAGATCCAATGCTTCGTCTGTCACTGCGTCGTCAGTCACTTCCTCAACCGCTTCTCCAACAACCTCAAAGTCGAAAAGGACCAGAAAAGCAAAACACCTGACTATTTCATTTTCGAGAGCTCAGTATGATAAGTTAGTGATAATGATTCAGTTCCAGCGCCAAAACGAGACAAACAAATTAATCCAGTAATCGAGACGGTGACACAGGAAGAAGCGCTACAACAACCCGCAGCTGAAACTTCGTTCGAATTGCCGGTAGTTAGTCCCCCAGCAACCCCATCAATTGGAACTTGGTCTCCGGAGGATTTAATTTATTACGATTATGAGAGAGAAGTCAGCATGAGCTTCTTTGATGCTGAAAATAAAATTTGAAAAACTGATTACTGTTATTGTTACATTAAAAAAACTGAATAATTTCATTCAATTATCTAATTTTTAATTGCTACTTTGATTCCTGTCACAATAAATTATGTCTTTATCATTTCTCAAGTGTAATCTGTTTAAATTATTCAATAGTGGAATTGTGCTACATTTGAGCACTAGTTTTTGTTCTATGTGTGAGCTTATTTTTAATTTTAACTGGTTTACTTTTCATTTAATTTAATTCTGAAAACTTTTACTATGCACTTAATTCGTAGTTTTATTGGATTTGCGCCTCAATAGCGCAATAATTGATGTTTCATGTTTAACGTTCTTTTTAAACTTATCAGGTTTACATCTCATTTCATTTAAATTAAATAGCCTTTGCGATTCTTGTGCACTAAATCTGTTTGGTTTGTTATTGTTCAAGTTTGTTCTAAAAAAATTATTTATATTAACCAGTGCATATGCTATTAATATTATAAAATTTTACACGTTTGCAGTTTACAATTTGTCGAAGTTGTGGATATGTGGTGCGGTTGTGCCACAGTTTGATAATTTGTACTTAATTTGTTTAAGTTGTCCTTGTGCTAATTAAAAGTCACTCATAATTGTATTCACAGCAGTAAAATTTTACCGCCGACTGTAAAGTCAGGTTTTGAGTTTTGTTCATACTTTTATATTTATTAGAATTCATTCTTTTAACCTGATCCTTGAAATTCAGTTGTTCTGAATCTTCTCAGTTTTGCCATCAGAATAGATCTAGACGGATTCGAGATAGAATTCCACGTCATCAAAATAGAGCTGCATCTGTAACAGTATTGCAGAATAGAAATAAAAGCGGTATTTCGATAACTATCGAATATAAGGGATTCGCGCCTCGAATCCAACTTCAATAATCTACTACGTACCCGTGACTCAATCGCATACCTCCAAAGTAAGAGGTATCACAAAGAGCACAACGATTTTGCTGCAATCTATAATGTCTATTTTTTATCAAACTGTATTGTTAACGTATATGATTGGTGGTTCGAGTTTCTAAGATGGTTTATATTGATTTATTTTTATGTGATTAATAATTGTTCCTGGTTTTTGGCAAGCAAGATATCAAGTTGTTTTTTGTTCTTTATTTTTGAAGTTCTAACAAAATATTGCCCCAAAATGTGTTGGTCGAGAAACTTTCGTTCGTATTTATTATTCGTTAATGAACTGACCCAATTAGTGTTCTCAAAGTTTATGTCTTCTGTTAGAACGATGGAGCTGCACTGTTCTGCATCAGTATACGTTGTCAGTTCTGCAATTAGGATAAGTAGAAATTCTGTATGCCATCTGCAGGGACTAGTTTTTGAATTGGAACGAAAAAGCAAAAAATCAAATTAATATAGACAGTTTTTGTGATTGCCACAACTGTAAAAACAATTTTTCATTGTAGCCATAGGTGTCTACGTCTTCTAGGATTTCCGGAAGATCGTTGACCTATAGCCTCCCAATCATTGTGAATATGCCAAAAGGTGGGGTTATAATGGGAAAAAACTGTTCAATCCTGCTACAAATTAAATAGCGGTGTTTGCAATGATGTAATTTCATGCCTTCGTTGTGAATGAGCGTGATACTGTTCGCGACAAAAATTCTGACAAATTGTTTCGACACTATTTTTGGGTTCAAACCCTTCATATGGGTAATCAAATGGGAGAGAACGTAACTTCAACACCTTCCAAAATCTGCTATCCTATGCCTCGAGCCACGCACTTGATTAGCAACATTCTCTAACAAACGTAAACCTCGGTTCACCCTCGCAAAAATTTATGAGCGGAAAATACGCTTGGCAAATAAAGGAGATTATATATAATCGCTTTGACAAAAGAGAAAGCAACAAAAGAAAATCAGCCTTTGAAAAAGAGACGAAAACTATTGATGTACCAAATGAAAAACTTAAAGTAAGAAACCTAGAGCATAATTTTGATAAGAAAGTTCGGTTAAATCTGAAGAACCGAAGATATTATAAACAAAAATTAGTATTCCTCCATATTCTCCAAATGAACACAAAAAGCATTGTATATCTATAAAAAAAAAATTGCGAACACAGTCCTCAATTCAGTTTACAATATATTTTTTAATGCAAAAATTGGCCCAACAGTAACATCGACTTAAACAAGATTTATTGCACAAAATTTAGAAGTAACAGAGAATAGATTGATGTCAGCAATAAATTATATTTATAGCAATTAATTGTTCCCCTACCGGAGTCAATTGTTGATTTCCACGTCATTTTCTAAGAAGTGCATATTGATACAAATATGAAAAATTTGAGTCACTCCTAAAGAATATTACAATTAATAAAACATCAGTATTCTGCTGTGATTTAAATTGACCTGAAGCAAATTGGAAAATTTTATCTAGTCCTCTTGAATAAGAAAGTTGATAATTGATCTTTTCGAATATACAGACAAGCCATTGAGTTTCTAAGCTCCTCCAACAGTATTCTGGATGCAGCTGTCAACCAGAATTGAAATCTTTCTGCGATAAATGGCCAATAACATTTTTACATTATTTTTCGGTTTATCTGATCACAAAGCCGTACACCTGTCTCTAATGCTCAATAAACAAAACTAAATTGATTATACAAAACTTCAAAATTTTGGGAGAGTTGATTTTGATGGAAGGAACATTACCTGTTTGAAAATCTTTTCAAAAGAATTTGTTTCACAATCGTAAATAGAATGATTGACGATTTTTATAAACACTTTGATAACTTTGATTGAAAAGTAGGTCCCAAAAAGGTGGCACATTGACAAATTTAAGGAAAAAACTTGGCACTGAAAAACAGTTTTGAGGCTAAACCAACTATATATAATCGCTTTGACAAAAGAGAAAGCAACAAAAGAAAATCAGCCTTTGAAAAAGAGACGAAAACTATTGATGTACCAAATGAAAAACTTAAAGTAAGAAACCTAGAGCATAATTTTGATAAGAAAGTTCGGTTAAATCTGAAGAACCGAAGATATTATAAACAAAAATTAGTATTCCTCCATATTCTCCAAATGAACACAAAAAGCATTGTATATCTATAAAGAAAAAAATTGCGAACACAGTCCTCAATTCAGTTTACAATATATTTTTTAATGCAAAAATTGGCCCAACAGTAACATCGACTTAAACAAGATTTATTGCACAAAATTTAGAAGTAACAGAGAATAGATTGATGTCAGCAATAAATTATATTTATAGCAATTAATTGTTCCCCTACCGGAGTCAATTGTTGATTTCCACGTCATTTTCTAAAAAGTGCATATTGATACAAATATGAAAAATTTGAGTCACTCCTAAAGAATATTACAATTAATAAAACATCAGTATTCTGCTGTGATTTAAATTGACCTGAAGCAAATTGGAAAATTTTATCTAGTCCTCTTGAATAAGAAAGTTGATAATTGATCTTTTCGAATATACAGACAAGCCATTGAGTTTCTAAGCTCCTCCAACAGTATTCTGGATGCAGCTGTCAACCAGAATTGAAATCTTTCTGCGATAAATGGCCAATAACATTTTTACATTATTTTTCGGTTTATCTGATCACAAAGCCGTACACCTGTCTCTAATGCTCAATAAACAAAACTAAATTGATTATACAAAACTTCAAAATTTTGGGAGAGTTGATTTTGATGGAAGGAACATTACCTGTTTGAAAATCTTTTCAAAAGAATTTGTTTCACAATCGTAAATAGAATGATTGACGATTTTTATAAACACTTTGATAACTTTGATTGAAAAGTAGGTCCCAAAAAGGTGGCACATTGACAAATTTAAGGAAAAAACTTGGCACTGAAAAACAGTTTTGAGGCTAAACCAACTAAATATTGAAGACAACTGATAACAAAATTGTACAATTTTGGCACTGAATTGACAGGAAAGATTGAAGAGAGTATCAGGAAAAATTGATGTCGACAAGAAACACTAGCATCATCTTCATCCGTCTTAAAATCTATAACAAATCTAAAACTGTGCCAAAGATCATGGCATAAAATAAGAACAAAATATGAAACAACAAGTACGGCAACACGCTGAATTATTCCTTTCACTCAGTTTTTTCTCTCATTATTAACAACTGTTTTACCTTCAGAAATCAAATTGCAACGAATTTCAATGTAGCAAAGAAAACAGTCAAATATATTAGTTTTGTCAATAGATTAAACGCTAAATCATGAAGAGCAAATGGAGTATTTCTTTCTTTTTGAAAGCCTGCAAAAAAAATTGGGCTCTTCTACTCCCACAGTTTTCAAACTTAAAAAAAGTTTATATAAAATTTCGGTAAATTGAAAAAAGGAAGCGGTAACCCCAAAACGCAAAAACGCCGACAGAAGAAAAATTTGAATTTACCGCCCAGTTTCTTCTCTAAAGGTAGAAAAGTTAAATGCATATTAAATGATATGTTCAATTTGTTTTATCTGATGTCTGAGAAATTGTTATTATGTTTCTGTCACAATCAGGTCAGTACGAACGAAAGTGAGATCTCTTTGTAAAGAAAAAAAACGATGAAATAGACTATGAATGAAACCATTTTGATGTCATAGATTTCTATAAAAAAAATTTGAAGAGCTTTTGATAAAATGCCTGTTTGATTGAAGTTTTATTTGACTATTTATCGAATAGGAAGCAGAACACAATCTCAAGCGGCTCTTCTTGAAATCACCTGTAGCGTTCAATAAGAATCTTTTCTAGGGCTGCTACTGTTTTGCATAGATGACCTACCAGAAGTGCTTGTTCCGCGTAGTTTTTTTCTTAGCATCTTTGCTGACCACTTCCAAACTCGAGATGTTCGGAAAACCTATTGTAAAAATCAAAATGACTTACTTGCCATTGACATCTCGGTTGAAGAAAACAAAGTGGAGCATGCTCAGGAAAAATTTTGGTGGCTAATGTTTTGGGGAGAAAAGGAACTAATTTCAAACCCATGGAAAGTAGTCTAGATGCATCGAAATGTTTAAAAGACTTTGGATATCTTATATCAAATGATTTAAGGTAGAATATACACACAGAGGAATGTCTCAAGAATGTGAACAGGTTCTACAATTTCCGAAGCAAAGTTTGTCTCAAAAATGAGACCGTTCTTCAAACTGGGTTCTGATAAATCTTTAACACTTCCCGTGATTTTGTATAGATTTTTCAGTGTAAACGCTGAAAGAATATAAAAGCATCTCTAACAACGTTTTCGAAACAAGTTTGTGAACTGGATAAGCGGTGATAAAGAACTAATGTAAAACTAGTACTTCAGACTACAGAACTGTCTACTCCTACTTATGTTTATTCAATTGAACTATGTATTACTAGCTGAAAAAAGTATCAACCGTTACAACAAAAACATAAAACAACCAGAAAAGCTAACACGACACGGAAAATCTAATAAATTTTTCAAGATGAAGGAAAGTAAAGAAGAGTTCATAAGAACAGAAGAGGCTAGAATGTAATTTGTGCTTAAAACAGTCGACTATTAAACGGAATGGAAATTACGTAATTCGTAGTTTTTTAGAACAACGAGCATCAGGCTTGTGGTTTTTGCACCAATGAATTTGCAAGCCGAGCTGATGTTTTGTAATGGATTGCAATTCACACAATTGCACAGAAAGCTACATGAACAGGAGTTGACGTCTGCGTAACAACTTTAGAAAAAATTACGGTGCTGTTAATTATATAAGATTGTTCCAGGAGCCGCTTTTGTCTGCAGAGAGTTTTGCTAATTAGATTTAGTAACTGACTTGATATTTTCTGAAAAAAGTGATCCGCCTTAGTAGTGCAAGTTGTTGGAATTTTAAATAGCTCATTTTGGCTGATCGTTTTTCTTGATTATTCAGTTATATTTATTCAATTTATGTGCAAATTGATATTGTTATCGCCGCCGATTCGGTATAAAAGCTGTAGCAGATTGTGCATTTAGAAAAACATTAATAAAGGAAGCAGTAGTAATTTTTTAAGCCTTCTCTTTTAGCTAGTTTCCCAATTGTCCGAAATCCACGCGGTCGCTTTTCTCTGAAAAAACTCTATCTCATCTAATTATATTTCAAATGGGAACCAATACTGGTATTCATTGCTGGTGCTTTCAATCAAGTATCCGACATTCTGATTAAGTTGTGTTTTCAAGTCTGCTACCATGGATTGATTTAAATTGAGAAGACAGAATGACTTCCAGTTTTTCAGGCAACGTTTGTTTACATTTGCTTTCCAGGATAAACTATTGGATATTAATATATCAAAAATTTTAATTCTTGCATGGTCTAACTTCAGCTTTTTTGCGTTTTAACTTAATTTTGCTGAATTTTTTGGTAGTTTTGTATTCAAAATTGAGATAGTTTTTATCTAAAGTGAAGTTTCACTCGGAACAATGGCGGCAAGTTTGATCTATATAAAAAGGTTTTTGGTATGTTTTGTTTTACCTTTTTGTTGAGCTGAGTATATCATTGTTTAATTAACTCATCAATAATAATGTAGCGATTTGTCAGAGAGACCTCTGTCATACCTGGACATCTCTCAATAATTTAGTGCAGTAAAATTAATATGGTGCTGTATTTTAGTTCAAATTATTTTGCCTTTCCTTTCCTTATTAATCAGATTTCATTTCATAATTTTTGCTTGTTTGAGTTTTTGTTTGTTCCCCTCTACTTTACTTACGGCTTTATGATTGTTCAATATTTTTGTTGACGAGTTTTTCACCTTGTTTCTCCTGTATTTATCAGTAGGCAATAGTGCATTTTCATACAAGCTCACTCCTGACCCACCTCTTTATTGGGAAAAATGGAGAGTACAATCTGACTTAGCCCTGCTAGCCAAAAAGACATCATATTATTCACGCTATTCGGCCTCAAAGCAGAAATGGTGCATTTATCATTGGAGCCACTCTACAAGGAGAACCTTTCAGGCTCATTATCACAAACCAATGGAACGCAATTTCTAAAATGCTCAGCAGAAAATGAGCTGGCAGAATCAATGACAACGTTTGATAGAAGTTGGCATCTGGTGCCAAGATAAACCATGGCATCTTGCCGACCGAAGGACTGTATCGCTGTTTTACTTGAGTTCTGGTGTAGAGGGACGCTGATTTCTTAACAGCAAGAAACCGCACATCATGGTAGACACATTGTCTGCATCAGAGTTTTTGAAATTAGTTTTAAAAAATTCGTTCACCAGAACTCGCAATATAAAATTTGAAAGATATATTTTCCTCATAACAAGACAAATGCGAGGTAAGATAGTGGATAACGTCGACGGAAAGCTCATGCAACTATCAAAAAACTGTTAATTTGAAAACAGAGAAGAATGACTAATCACATATGGCTTTGTGACCAATTATTTCATCCAGAAAATCAAAATGAGTTGCTGAAACGAGGTTCTCAAATTAGCCAGCAATATGAAACTAGGGACGAGAAATCAAGATCAAATTCAAGCTCATGAAAAAAACTTGGTCCCAGCAGGCGTGAACGCTATCCAATGTGAGTCCAGCACCCGCTCCCCAAATTGGTCGTATACAAACTATTTCCCAAAAACAGACCACCACCGTTTAAATGTCCAAGATGCGGGTTAATATTAACCCCAGGCCACAGAGAGAAATGTTTGGCCCTCGGCAAAACATGTATCAATTGCGGTCTAATGAACCATTTTGTCAAAGTTTGTCGGAAGAAGTAAACAAGAAAGGCCCCGAACCAAAAGAAAAAATTGGTTGTTGTTCTAGAAGAAGAATCTCAACATGGAAGTTCAGTAAACTACGTACAATCATTACCAGGACACGGACAATGCCAATCTGAATTTAGCAAGGGAGATGACAATATGGTTTTTGCAATCGACAATGATATCAAAAAAATTGAACCGCAAAATATGTCCATCAAAATCGGAAACGTCTCCGCTACCCTACTAGTTGATTCAGGAAGTGCCTGAAACATTTTGGACAGATCAAGTTCGAAAAGAGTAGTTAAGGGTAGTCCACAACCAGACTGCAGGTTGAATCTGAACCCCGATGACAAGCAAGGACCCGCTCATTTTAGCTGCAGAAATTTAGTAGTAGACGGCCTTAAACAACTAATCGGTCGCGATCTTTTTGGTCAACTTGTCCTCGCAGTTACACAAGTCCCACCTGAAAAACGAAATCAAGTGAAAAATTTTCAACACATTGCGCAATTAACTTACATGTAGCACTTCAATTACCTTATCTGATAACTCGTATTGAACGATCAAGAAATCTTGTAGCCAATTCAAAATTCCATAAATTTTTAATGTTTCCAACTATCACATTTAAGAAATGCATTCCCAGGTCAGATCATAAAACTCACAATCTGCCCAGAACACTATTATTTTCTCCTATTGTAGTCACCGTGAAAAAAGACCACACAATAAAGCTGGCACTCAGTTCTAAAAATCTTAACAAAGCTATCCACAAAAATAAGTATCGAACGCCAAATATTGAAAAGCTAATTGAAACAATATCAGAACAAGTTAGTAATCCAGCATTGCAAAGGACTACCATTTTTCAACTTTTGATCTCATATCTGTGTATAGCCAAATAAACTTACATACCAAAACTGCTGTCCATTGCAATTTTAACAAAATGAGCGGCAATAGGACAGGCACATATCGATTTGAAACTGGATTATATGACCATACTGATATGCCCGGAGAATTCCAAAAAGCAATGGACTACACTTTACTGGGATTAAATATATTTTACTGCTTTTTAGATGACATATTAATAAATAGCAAATGAACAAAGGACGAAGATAAAAAATTATGCCTTTTAATATCTCCCTCTTCCAGATGAGGCAAATCTTAGAATTATATTCCCTAAGTGTCACTTTGCAAAACTAGAAAAAGATTGGCTCAGCTATCACAATTCACGAACCCAAATTTCGCCTATCAAAAACAATCGCTATTTTACTCTGGAAGCAACGAAAAACTTTACAGAAGTTTCGATCGTTTCTTGGTTTGGTTCTGCCCATTATGTGAGTACATTTGCTCCAAATATTACTCAAATAAACCAATCATTACGCCCTCTACTACAAAAAGTGTTCCATTTCCTGTGGACTGTTAACCAAAAATCTGTTTCAAATTTAAAAAATGCTTTGCGAATGCTACAGAAATCTATCTATATAACCCGCAACTCGGAACCCGATTAAAACGCGACGCCTCATCCGCCAAAATCGAATCAGCTCTAGATCAATTAACAGTAGACCGATGGAAACCTATCGCTTTTACATCTAGATTTCTAAATTCATGCGAAGGTCGTTCCAGAGTAAAAGAATTAGAATTGCTGGGAGCCGTTTGGTCTATTCAAGATTGCAAAAATTGATTTTAAGGATACCAAATTAAAATAATTACAGTTCAAAAAGCAATAATTTCAGTACTCAAGGAGAACCGATCCAAAAATTCTTGTAACAGCTGCCTAAACCTTAGGGTTGACAGATTTTTGCCGTATCAGTTTTCAATCAAACACATGCCATTTGCAAAAGTGGGCCATTTGGATTATATTTATCAACACCCGAACCAAAAGACTAAAAAGGTATCGGTTTACGGTGAGGAGTTTTTGTTGCTAATTTAAAATTATTTCCGCGGCCGCAAAGTCTTTGAATTTAAGTTCAATACAATCTGCACCCCAATTACACACTATGACAAAACGCATGGTTCCTCACCGGAAATTAACACAATAAATGAACTTGGCTGAAGTTCTGTAATTGTAATTAACTACCACCACTTGCCACCATTCACACACGAATGCTTATTATTTGTTACCCACTCACCGAAATCCAGCAATAAATAACGGTCAAATTAAAGACTATTCCATATATGGTTCGCAAGTAACAGTTAACACACTACTGGCTAAGCAAAGTTCCACTCAATTTATTAATACCTACTAAAATAGGAATGATGGTACACTCGCTATGCGCGAAACGCAATTTTATAGTAGAATATTTTAGCAAAATAATAGACATTCCGATCATAATTGCGAAAGTCAAACAACAACAGAAAAATCATTGCTTTTGCTTTCTCATATATCTTGAACAAACGTTGTCAGTCAAATTGCGTCAGTCTACCCCAAAACCCAACTCGCCGGCTGCCCGCATCAAAAACCACTCACAAATAGCCCCCAAGTCTCAACATTTACCAAAGTGGCGGCGAGGTATTTAGCAAAAAGTACAATAGCTTCTCTGACCAGCATAAAGGCAGTATTAAATGAGATGCGATACTGCGTTCTCACAGTAACAAGGACCGGCTAAACCAGAAAAGCACCTACGTTTATTCAAACTGGCGGAACTTGCATGTGCGAAACAGATGCTTTTGCGTAGATGAAAAAATTTTATCCAAAGCACCCCCTAGCATGCTCATTCAAAAAAACAAATTGCCTAAAAAAACAAAATTTTTGGAAAGCTACATTGAAGATCATGGAGTACCACGTACAATCGGATTTAATCAAGACAAATCAAGTCACGTACAATCGGATTCAATCACACCAAAAGTGTGGGAAATCAAGTAAAAAACTTTTTAAAAAGAATTATTCTAGATAATAATGAAGCTGCAGTTAATGATGACCGGGTAATTAGACTGCTAGAAAGACTACAAAACAAACTACTGAAAGTAAAAGTGCATATTTTAAAGAAGAAAAAAGACTACAAGTTCGTTCAAAATAAAGCAGGCAATAAAGATCATGATACACCAGCTGCGAATGTGTAATCAAAAAACGACAAAAATTACGCCCTGAGAAGACCTTCTGGTAGAAAAATTAACCATCCGATGAGCCGAAAATGTAGTAGACATAAACTGTTTAATCTATTGTATGAGGGCATTTTAAAATACTATTCAGCTGAGGACACAGTTCAAACAGAGGCAATTCTCCCGGACGGCAAATGGATCAGCGGATATCGGAGCGATCATGATGTAAAATGAACGTAGAAGAATCAGCAATGACGGCGAATCGCGTTTTCTACGTTCTTATCTCTGCCGCCCAATTTCCCTATTTTAACGAGCTTTACAGCTCAAACTGGCCCATGAAGTACACGTGAGCTGAAAGTCGAAGGAACTTCGAAGGCCTTTGTGAACTGCTCACCACAGGCTCAAATATTGTGAAAATGGGTCCCACCACCTCGAAAGTTAAAGAGCCGAGAAAATCGGTTGTGGTGGTTCGCAAAAGCGATATTGCTAAGTTTGGCGCCCAATAACAGAGCCTAACTTCACTAGAAGACGCGGACCGCGTAATTGTGAAAAACTTGTAGAGAAAAATATACAAAGCCACGTCAAAGATTTCACGCAAAAGCTCAAAGGCGACAAAAAAAACAAAAACGACGTTAACCGGGCAGTGGATCTCATTTTACAAATAATGTACCGCACGCAATATGCGAGGACACATTCCAGAAATTCGAATTTCGTGGCTATCAGAGATTGACATCTTTTACAAATTGAAGAATCGCTCAGCAATTTAACCCAACTATTAGCTTCAAATACCCCTCTTCTGCTCTACAAGAAATCAACAAGTTCCACCACTCGCGTAATAATAACTCTGACAAACAATCCAGTGGACGAACCGGAAGGAAAGCAAAAGATTATGGAAATTTTGACTTGTCATCGGACTCAGTGATCACCTCTCCACCAAGACCCAAACGCCGATGTTGATGTTTAAAACGTCCAGCAACCGCCAAAAACCCGTTTTCGAAACGGTCCAAGCAACAGAGAAACAGGCATCAGAGGAGAGAAGAGTCTCGCCTGTCGTTGGAGAGGCCTTGCCTCCCGAACTGCCATTCTTCAATGAACACAGGAGCCCGACATGCGATGACAGTATTATTTCCTTTACACTGTAAGAAGCGAAATTCCAAAATTACTTTAAGTAAGACTGTTCTGAACAACAATTTAAACTATTTTATTACCTATAGCTAGCTGTCATAACCAATACATATATTGTTATTACATATTTATTCGGGGACCAATTATTAATATTGTAAATAAATCACTATTATTAAAATTTCATCAGGGTGAAATCAAATCTGAGTTTGTCGTCTAGCAAGTTTCATTCACATGGGATTTCTAGTCAATTGTATTAAGAACATAACGATGCCTTTTCAGTTGGTTGGGTCTTTATTCCGTATCGAACTAAAGCGTAACCATGTATGACTTGTGGTCAGAGCTGTAAGATGTGTTGCATTCGTTTAGGTCTATCTAACTAAAATTTTTGCCTGGTTTCTTTTTTTTAAGAAATTAATAAAGTTGTTTTTTGTCCTTTGTGTTTATAAATTCAGCAAAATTTTGCTGCAAAAGCTGGTTGAGAATCTTTTGCTCGTATTTATCTAAGATAATGAACTGACCCAGTTTTTGTTCTCAAAGTTTATTTCTCCTGTAAGAATGATGGAGCTGAAAATTTCAGCATTCGTATACTCTATTAGTTATGCAATTAGGTTAACTAGGTACTCCATAGTCCACTTGCACGTTCTACCATTTGCATTGGAATACAAAGGAGAAAATCAAATTAATATCGGTTTCCGTTGCAAAAGTTTTTCACAAAGCAATGCTTATACATGGCTTTTTGTCGAGCTAAGGGTGCTATTAATTAGCCAACTCATCGTCATTACTGTAGTAATGTGGTTGAAAGTGCTCTATGAGGAATTTCTGGTTAAGTTGTTTCCAGACATTTTGATAGGTAGCATAACGATTCTGCTACATTCTATTATGTATTTTTTTTTGTATCGAACTGTATCGTATCTGTCTATGACTTGTGGTCAGATATTCTATGATAGGTTACACTTGTTTAACTCTGTGTAGTAATAATTGTTTGTGGTGTATTTTTAAGCAAGCTATCAAATTGCTTTCGTCCTTTATTTTTGAGTTTCAACAAAATGTTGCACCAAAAGTTGGTCGAGAAACTTTTGTTCGTACTGATCAATAGATAATGAATTGACCCAATTGATGTTCCCAATGTTTATATATCCCGTTAGAAAGATGGAGTTTCTTTGATTGACGCAAATGCAGAAAAAAATAAGACATTTTAAATTTTAACGACCGGGAAGTATCATTCCATTCAGCGACAATGGCAGTTGCCGTGAATCCTGTTCAACATCAACAACGACACATTCCAGATTCTTCAAAACCATTGACGGAGTGTCGCGTTGCAAATTGGTGATTAAGATTTCATTTGATTTGGACGAAGTCACTGAGCGCTTAGATTGTTACATGGACGCAATTTTATTTCCAGGTCACCTGCCTGGATACAGAACACCAACAGGATTTTATTAAAAGGAGATTGGTTGTCACCAATATGCTAGGTTTTCTCAAGAAGATACACACTGCACTTGACGATGACTTGACAAATGATATAGTAGCCTTCTACATTAAATTCTCTAATTCTTTTGATAGAGACCTCCAACAGGAATTTTTGAATTGGTTGGGCCAAATTGGAGTTGGAGATCGCCTGCTGGAGGTGATGTTCGATTATCTCCAGAAGCAAAGCCGGTATTTGCAAGTCGACAACATTAGTTCGTCAGTGTTGTAGGTAACGAATGGTGCACCACAAGACTACCTCCTCGGTTCTCTCTTGTTCTGTGTTTTAAGACATGTCCTACCTGGTGTTATAACGTTCGGTTAACTTTTTTTTTCTGTTGACGTTTCAAAAATTTTAGTGGTTGACAAAATGATCGAACAGATTCAGATTGATCTTGATACCCTCAGCTCGTAGTCAAAGACAAAAAAACGGGGTTAGCTGCCGACAAGTGCTGCCAAAAATTTTCCGAAGTTCAATATTCAGCATTTCTCCAGGGTAAGCTGCTGCAGCAATGCAAAGTTATCAAGATCTAGCAGCTAACGTGAGTGCTGACCTGAACTGGCACACTCATATTAAAACTAGACTCAAGAAAGAGAAGCGTCTTTTATCTTCTATGAAGAATTTCTTACTATAGGGTGAATACAGCAACAAAACTGGGTTTTACAAAACGTAGCTGATCCCACTTCTCACGTACGGATTTTGTTGCGTCTCTTTTAAGAAATGTCATGACGTCACTCGAATGATTTGAGAGATTGATGCCCCAGTGGATGACTGGAAATGAAACCGAACCTTACTTTCATGAACATTACGCAGCCTAATCATCTACTTCTTTCTGCAGAACTCCTGAAGGATCAAGAGTTTAGAACGAAGCCTCAATACTAAGACTGTCAGAAAAGGGACACTCTCAGTGACTTACACAGCTATCGGCCGGAGCGTCCTGAACAACGGTGCTCCCATTTGGGCTTCCATGATCAGCAATAAAAACTGGAACCACTTGCAAACGCAACAAAACACTACTCTTCGAACAATTACTGGCTGTGTAAAAACGTCTGACATCAATGACCTACACAATGATGGTGAAATGCTGCCAGTTAAAACTCACAAAGAAAAGTTAGCAGAGCAGTTCTGATAACCAGTGGTTATCAGAGCCATTGTGCTGATCACAAACAACCTCTTCCACCAGTATTCGTCCCATCTGAACGACACTAAATGATATCTATAGAGACCGCGTGAAGCAACAGGAACCAATAAAGAGCAATTAAATCGAAAAGATTACAAAAATGCGCTCAAATTTATCCACCGACAAGCGGTCCATACTCAGGTGAACAAATACAGCGAGCAGGTACACCTCCACCTAAGATAGCAGAAGAAGAACAAACGCCGCCACAAGTTGCACGTATCCGATTGGCACAACTGCGAACTGGATACTGTCCCCTGCTAAACTCTTACTCTTTGTTGTTGTTATTGTCCTGCTTTAAAAAAGAAATTAAGGGGAGTTGATTCCGAGTTTGAGTTTAGAAAATTGTCCACGTTTCTCTGCAGCTCTGGCAGTCGTACGCAATCAGCCAGGTGCAGAATTTGAGTTCTTTGTAGGTAGCATTTACAACTCTCCAAGATAGCTCAATCAGTCTTCTTTTTAGTCTTTATCGCCTACGTCTTTTTCCCTTGAGTAAGAACTATGACAATGATAACCGCAGTCCCAAATGTGCTGTAGCACTACATGACGGAAACCACATTTTCAGCTGCAGTAAGAACACCACGGACTTGAATTTAATTGACCTGTGGGAAAGACCAGTAGAGTTAGCCAAATGGCTGGACCCGATACCAGCAGTCCTACACAACCACATTGCGCAGAATAATCCGCTTTTCCCCCCTAATCATTCGATGCCTCTCCTCGGCCCCCTAACCAGGAGACTGCATATCATTCACCATGGCGTAGATGCAGAAATATCGCTGCACCACAAGCAAATTGTGGAAGAAAAGAGGTAAATTAAGAATTGCCCCTCCCCAAAAAATGGTGAAAATTGGCTAATCAGGGGCCCTCCCAGCACTACGTTTTCATAAAGCTTTTTGTATTGTTTAAATCTATCTACAAAATCACATAAACATCAGCTGAGAAAGTAAAACAAATGACAGGCAGTATTAGAAAACAAACAACTAATGACGAAAGTAGATGAGTCAAACTAACAGCTTCCCTTCTTCAACCACAGCTTCCATCGAAGAAGAATCAATAGTTATGCGCCACCTAAGCGTCCATGACCCACGAAAGCAGAGGAAGGAACTCCTCAGGAGAGCAAAGCTGATTTTTGTCCTTAGATACGACATGATTTAAGCATAGCTGTCCTCTTTTCGCGCAGAGAGCTTCGGTGTCATTTGTTTCAGTGCCTTTGTAGTTGATGGGCCAGCTCCACCAGTTCATGCGAAATCAAGTGGACAAAATGTTGCGTTCTCAACCTCAGTTATTTTTTGTTCTTAATTGTTTTTTTTAAAAAAGAATCGTGGTACTTGTAGGCTTCGCTACTGCTTTCAGGGCAACCTTTTGCCAGCGAGTTGAAAATTTTAACATCAAAATAGGTTTTTTTGAACCTCGATTCCCAAAATCCGTTTGCCTTGATATCCACTCTTGCATCATCGTCAATTGTCGTTGATTTGAGAGCAAAAGTTTCCCTTGCAACGGCTGAAAATGAGGTTCGATTTCGACATCATGACAGACATCACTTAACAAAACCGCAAATGAATTGCTAAGCTCATTATTTTTCTCATGTGTGTGTATTCTCCGTTCTGACTCTGGAGGGCATGTGACGCGGTGAAGTTTTCATTGCATGCCCATAGTGATTGCATCTTCACTGGGTCCCAGCCATAGCGAAGGGCAATGCCATCACAAAACTCGCTTTTCGTTAGGTCAAAGTGATAGTGATATCGTTTCAATGGCATAGCGTTCCACCTGATTGATGCTCCCTTCTCACTAGCTATGTCAGGTGAGAGAATCTGATTCTTATTCGATTCGTTTTTAATTCTTGTGTTTTGTGATTTGATAGCAAGCTCTTTCTCCTTATTGATTTTTTGTATGATTTGTTGTTGCTTTTGTTCGGCTACGGGCGGAGATAGGGATAAGGGATTTGACAGTTGAACCGATCGTTCGTTTTCTTTAAAGCTGTCTTCAGGTTTAAGGATTTCAGGTCACCCTCCCTTATCGGCAACGAAGATATTCCTTTATTTTTCATTGCTGGCGGTATTCTTTAAAAGACTAGCTCATCGTTGATTGATTTCTACCATTCTTGTAAACGGTCTTCAACATTTGGTGTTGTTCGTGCTATAGCTCTTAATTTATGCCGAACCGATGAAGTGAACGATTTATAGACATTTTGGGGTGAAACATCAGCATGAGCTGCCAGCTTTTTTAACAACTGTTTCTGCTGTTTAAGTGATATTTCTACAAATTCTTTTGCTGCATTTTCAGAACCTATTACACTACTAAGTAATCTACAACCGTCAACTATTTCCAGATCGTCGTGAGCAAAAATCTGCTGTGCACTCTCAAAAAGATGTTCTTTGGTAATGATGTGGCATTTGGTAAGATGGTAACCAAAAGCAGGACAATGTTTTTTCAAAGTGTCAAAAAGGTTTTTCAAGTTTTCATGAGAACTGACAGCGTTGCCATCGTTCGCATACTTTTTTGAACTGTTAAGCAACCGTCAAGAAGTTCAAATAAGGGGATAATGGCAATTCCATACAACATCGCAAGGGGGTCCCCTTGGGTTGTACCTTCCTGAGAAAATAGTGTTTGTTTGTTAATAAACGAGCTTGATGGTTCACGTTATGAATTACATATGATAACGAGAAGGGCATAATTTCTCGATGTTTGTTGTTGTTGTTGTTGTTGTTGTGACTTTTCAGCATCAAGCCGAGGGGATTGCTCCCATAGAAATTTTGGTCTTGATTCCACTATTTTCTGCAATCGGAGCAATCACAGAAAATGGTCCATGTACACACTACTCTTTGTTGAAGTTCAACATCAGATGGTCCCACATGAATGACAGAATACGTCTTTTGAGTCCCAAAGGCTGGGAAAAGTCTATCTCTCCAGGCAGATTGTTGGCAACTTTGGCAGTTCGAAAGTAAATGTTCTCTCTGAATTTCTCGGTTCTCAGTTTTGGAATTTTGAATAATCTGCTTTTAACTCTACCATATTGGTGTTCATAGGTTTCTATCATTGGAAGTGCGTTTTCTTTATCATGATACAGTTTAGACAATAGAAGTAAATCATTGAGTTGCAGAAACATAGGAAGCTGAAGTAATCTTAGGGATACCATGTTTTCAAAGTACGACGCATTCCTATAGCCCGTTATCCACTTCAACGCACGTTTTTGAAAGCATTCCATTGGTCTCATACTTCCACTCGATGGGTGCCAAGTGCTTGAAGCAAAAGTAATCAAGGTTAGAATTAGGGATTTGTTAGCACAAATTTTCACTCTCGTTTCCATATTCTTCGATAAATTTCTCTTTAGAAAACCAAAAGTTCGATTAGTTTTCGCAAGCCTAGACTCGAGGTGCTTTGCCGCTTTCAGGGTACCTGTAAGCTGCACTCCCAAGTCAGTCCCTTTGTGGATTGCTCTAATGTAGTGTTATTCATCGTAAGGCTGAGGGACTGTCCCTTAAATGCTATATAACAACATTTTTCAGCAGCAAGTGACATTCTGTTCCTGGATACCCAAAGTGAGATTCTGTCAACTTCTTTTTGAATTTCTTTTTTTGGTTATTTTTGTCAATAAACAAGAACTTTGCGTCATCCGCATACAGATATGGGGTGCTGTAAGGTAAGATCACGGTTGAGATTGTTGAAAGCATTTTTTGCGTCGATAAGCAAGATCACCTTTGAATCTGTGTTTTTAAAGGCAGCTCTCAATGAATAGATTGCATGTTCATTCCCTCCTTTTTGACCCATGTATAAATGCTGATCACCACCTAATCTCTTAAGGTCAATTTTATTACATTTGACAATAGTTCTTCCTATAATTCGCCTGAGGACTTCCCCAAATCCTATTGGTCGTACACCGGGCCATTTATCAAGAGCTATCAGCCGACATGAGTTATATGGAAGAAGGAAAGTCAAATCAGACTTAGCTATCCGTATTTCTAGTTTAGCAATTTTTTTGCATAGATCAGTTGAGGACGACTTAAAGGAAGTCCGAAGCCTTCGCCATTCGTTGGCATCTAGACCGGGGACATGGCTTCCATACGTCTTCAAGGCAGACTTTCTAACCATTGAGGCGTTGAGTTTTTCAAATATGGATTGATGGTGTGGTAAACTTTTTGGATGTTCCTTGCTCACTAGGTAATTCAAATTTGCTTTGCATGGTTCCGGATGTTTCGCGTAAGACATCGAGGACTGTTTTCTTGTCAACTTTGTCAGCTAAAGAAAGGACACCACCTTTCGCCTCTTCTGCAAGACTTCGAAGGGCATTGGAAATTTTCCCTGACAAGCAAGTTGTGGATAGGCAGTCACACACTACTACTAAATGTACCTATATTTAATGATACAAATGAAACTAAGGTACCAGTTAAAAATGGCAATAAGCGCCTGTATCCCGCCAAAATTACCTGTGAATTGCAGCTCTGTGCGACAGCTACAACAACAACAAACAACGACGGTCAGAACAGAAGTTGCGAAGTACTTGAATTGCCTAAGAATAGAACCAACAGGTTACGTGGAGAATTTCCGTTCAGGCTAAACCGATTGAGGAATCGTTTGAACAAACACTGAATTTACCAATCTGGCTGGTCTAAGGAACCGACTTCTGAAGAAGTTGTGCAGATTCGTTAACGAGTAGTTTTCGGAAAATATCTGCGCATTGGAAGTAGCATGTAATTGCGGCTGGTGCAGAAACAAGTGGACTTTGTTTTAGAGGACGAACTACTAGCAACACCCAGCAGTGGAAGCTGCGAATTCACAACAACAGTTTTAGGAGTTCAAGGCCACGCTGTACATGCACCGTATTGAGTGATTCGTTCGTTAGACTCGCTTGCATGTAACCCTTGAGGCTGAGGAGTGATGAGTTTTTGATGTTATGATGCATTTTTGTTCAATACGAGCCATACTTCGATTTTTCCGTAGCTCTGTCGAGCATCTGATTTAGCAGAATAGCCTTGAAATCGTTAGCGTAGCCATAGGTGTCTACGTCTTTTAGGATTTCGGGAAGATCGTTGACCTATAGCCTCCCAATCATTGTGAATATGCCATAATGAGGGGGAGAGGGGTATAAAAGGAAAACCCGTTCATTCTTGCTACAAATTATTTGACGAAGCTGGCAATGTTGCAATTTCATGCTTTCTTTGTGAATGAGTTTGATACTGTGTAGAGCCAATATTCCCAGAACCTTGTTCATTGCATTACTGAACTGACAAATGAAAAAAAATTGAAACTTTCTGGTGAGTAACGTTTGTTGTCAATTATGTTGGTCCTAAACAGAAGCATCGATGCTGGAGAACATCAGATTAGTTAAACCAGTGTAACGCAGAATTTCCAATTTTGGACAGAATGATGTGATTTTTTTCAAAGGGTGACTATAAATAAAAAAAAATTTGTGAAACTTTTAATTTGTCGTGGAAAATTGAAAACATCATACTTTCAGACGAATGAATGCATAGTTTTGAACATATTGCGAGCCATAATCTGCACAGAAATCAACCGTCTTTAGAGATTCACCTCATTGTCCAGTCAGTTTCGAGAAATGAATAGAATATTACACTGTTTTTAATGGTCAAAGTTAGTCTAATGAGTGATCCTTCCGCCGTTATTACCCAAGTTAACAACCCAAATGAACCGGCTAATCCTTCCAACACCAATAACCATGCAGCTTCGGAGACCACCACAGGTACGTTTACATAATCATCTAGGTTCTGATAAGATAAAATAACGGTGCTGCTTTGAAGCTTAATTTGATATTTGAAATTGATCATTAACAGTCGCCGTCAGCCTCTCAACAGCTATTATTTAGGCTCTCTTCTTTGTTTAAAATTCAAAAAAAAAATTGAATTGCATTGGGGCGCTGTTTTTTTTTAAGATCTGCTTACACATTTTTATGATTTTCGAAGTTAAGTTGGATTAGTGATTTTGGTCACTTCGGTACAGGAAATAGAGCGAAAAGGCGAGTGGTTTTGCGACGTGAAATTTTCTCAGTCGATTTTTCAGATAGTGAGAAAACGGTCTTTGAACAAAAATTCGCTTTCTCGATTGTGATTTTTTTGTTCTCGTGCTGCAATTTGTCTTCTGTTTTTTCAGAGCAATTTTTCTGAGTGGTTTTTCCATACCATTCATAGTCTATTATAGGTCTAGTGTTTTGTTTAGTCAATGAAAATTCTTTGAATTGTATGTCAGGACTTGTCCTTCTATTTTTTTAAAAAAAATTGCGTTACCTTTTGATCACGTTTTTTGGTTTACATGAGTCACGATTTTCACGCTTGACTCGTGACTTACCTCACTCACTGTTTCAACTGAATAAATTTTAAGTTCTATTACGCATTGAATAACGCAATGTAGTTACTGCGGTCAATGTCAAAAGAGCAAAATTAAAAGAAACCGGATAAGATAAAGCCCGGTCATTAAGTCAGTTAATTAGGCTTTCTAAATTCATTAGAGTGATTGCTAGCTAACATTAGCGTTGAGCTTAATAGCTTTCAGTTTATAAGTTGAATTAGGTATAGTTTTGGAATCTACACTACTGAAACTGCACGCCAAATTAGAACAGTTTTTGACAATGAAAAGAAAACAGAAAAAAAATCAGGTCAAATTCTATCTCCTTTTCCATTCTTCTGTTTCAATCCAAACGCGCGTCAAGCACGTTAAGGGTGGCTGTTTTCCGGCAATTTGCCGGCTTTGTTTCATTTTTATCGTGCTTCCTGATTCCTTCTGTAGATCTAACTTCTCTGTAGATTTTTATGTACATACTGGTTGACTTATCATCCCGAGTTTACCGACTACCTTATTAGTGGAGAGGCTTCATTTAAAAAAACATGCAAAATTGCAATATTCATAAATTTTTCAAATTGGAATATTGAGATGCGCATTTAGAACTTCAAAGTTCAATTCCGTCAACAGCCAAATTATCCAATGATCTTTTTTTTTATCCAACCGCATAGGGAAAGCACTAGTTTTAGGAAGTGCAAGTGTGTTTTGCTCGCCTTGAAATTGCCATAATGAAAATTAATTGCTCTCAAACGAAGTTTGTAGCTATATTATAAGTCCCGTTGGTCTTTTTATGCGATTTTTCGCTTGACCGAATTTCGGTCTGACTCATTTGTTTTTTTTTTCGTCCAAAAATGAGACAAACATTTAGCCCAGAGGGCATTAAATTCTCTTATAGACTTTCAACTCACTAGTCTCCAAGTATGCGGTTCACCGAAACTGTTCTGTAGACTTATACTTATGGTGAAGGGCGGTTCTTAGAGGTTGAACCCTAACCCCCCCCCCCCCCCCCACCACCACATCAGCGCCCCCTCTCACTTCACCCCCCCCCCCCCCACCACCACTACTCCTTCACATCGTTCAGGCCGTAAGGGCCCGGTGCAGCCAAAGACCCCCCAACGTTGCGCCTCTCATCAGCCCCCAACCCCCGATGCACCCCCGCAGTGCTCACAATACGCCCCTCCAATCAGGCGAACGCAAGCCTAATAGCTAACGGTAGCTCGCTACTGACGAAGCCAACTGCTCGCCGGTAGTTTGAGAGCAGTTCGCCCGACGTTAGTCGGTTATCTTTATTATTATATTACAATCCAAAGAAATAACCTTTTCTTTTGAAATAAGTTTTTGAGAACTTTATACTCAGCCCCTGATTTGATTGAGCAATTTTAGTTTAATATTTTGAGCACTAGTTAACTGTTTATGATCGGAAATTAGTTCTAAGAAATTCAAAAACTAATTGTTCAATTTTTAATGTCATTTTCGAAAACGTAATTGCTCTCCCTTGTGAACTACTGATGGCTGAAATACTGATCTTTCTTAAAAAAATAAATGAGGATCAGTGGAGTGCGTATGCACAATGTTCCAGCGTGTCAATCAAAAGTATAGTTTGGAATAATAAATACCAGTGACGGTCGACAAAAAATGACCGCTCGAGATACAAGCTGCAAAAAATTAATGATTTTTTTAGTAAAATTTTCTGATAAAATTGCTTATGCTTTTATAAAACGCTTTTAGAAAAACTATCTCCCACGCGCATTCAAAGTCGAATATTTACAAAAAAAATATTGAAATGTTTGTTTTTCACCAGTTGTTTGTTATGCTGCCTGTTGTCATCTAGCTTTTTATCCCTATTGACAGATATCGCTTCAATTCACTGCTAAGGGTTTCTGGTGTCTATGCCACTAATGACTCTAAGGCAAACATTTGAGTTCCATTTGTTGTTCATTTTGTTGTCTTATGAGTTAGTCTCATTAGTCACAAATCTTTACCATTTCTAAGGAGGTAAAAGTCTTTCGAGTAGAAAAAATGGTAGCAAATTATTCCACGTTTCTGTTCGTTTTGACTGGTCACTTAGTCTCAATAATGGCAGGTTTCACAAGCTACTAATAATTTGTGTGAATTAATTAATTGTATGAGTTGACTAGTGATTTTTTATGACTTGTTGTGATAAACTTATTAAATAGTCTCCACGTGCACCCGGGAGGCTATTTAATTCTGTTTCAGCTCCTGATTGTAATTATTTACTGTTGTATTAGAGGCCGGACTTTGTTTGGGTAGCCCCAGTTACCGGGGACTTCAGATTTCGGCGGAAGAAACTTGTATCTTTCATATTCGACTATTGCAAACGGTGTAGTATTTAACGAACACTAAAGCCCTGTCTTCCGAGATCAAACTTTTGGCGAAAGGATTCTTCGCAATTGTTTGAGTTTTTGTTACATTAGGTTATTTTCTCAGTCAACATTTGGCGCGAGAATTCTCCGCATTTGTTCAGCTGATTTATTTGTCTTATAGTTATTCAGATAAAAGGATTTAGATTATTCGTTTAATTAGGACTTATTCAGCGCTTACTGCAGTCTTCGGATTGTATTGATTTGTCCCAAACAATGACGGCTTTGTCCCCGCCGCCTCCCCCATGCAATCGGCTATGCACTGTTTGCATGGGTTTATGTACCGAACAAGAACGCGTTATCTGCGTTCAATGTAAATCTAAATGTGTTCATGGATCGTGCCTTGGAATTGCTCTGACAACAAGTTGCATTGGAATATTTTGGTCTTGTCCGAGGTGTTTGCCAACTTTTTCAACAGAGTTATCAGCCCCTGATTGAATATCTGCTCTTGAAGTTAAATTACAGAAAGTAGACTCGCTAATTTCTGAAATTCAATCTCTGAAGTTTTCAAGACGGGCAGAAATAATAATCATCAGACGACAATCAGTGCAATTAAAAGACCACCGAAAAGATGGCATCTCTACATTGGTCGTTTAAGCAACTCTGTCTCTACGGATGATATAAGATAATATTGCAAGAACAAGGGAGCTGATCTACTGTGTATCCGTGAAATATCTAGGGAAGATTCTTGTCTGAAATGTTTCCATTGTGTATTCAAATTCGATAATGATGAAATTGAATCTTCCGAAAATGTTTCATTTTCACGATTTTATTTCAATCAGAAAGCGAGGGAATGGCTGGCTTCCTTTGATACATGACTATCAAATTTCAAAAATGTCAATGAGCGTGTTAAAGTATGTTTACAACGCAATATAGATTTGAAATAAGACCTCGCAAATAAGAAATTATTAAAGCTAATGATTTTAACCTTATAATTTTAAAGGAAACCTGGATCAAAGAAAACGCAAATGATGAGATTTATCTCCAGCAGTGTTGCCCAAATGGCTATAATTACTTAAGTGCAAACAGAAAAGAAAAAAAGTGGCGGAGGATTAGCGGTGTTCTATGATGGAAATTTATGTGTCGGTAATTTTTCAAACAAGAGTTTTACCAAAGCGGAGGTTGCTTTTCTTGAATTTACGTCGGGCAGGTCAGTGTATCTTTTGGTTTGTATGTACCGTCGACCGTATACTAATGTACGTGTCTTTATAATTGAGTCAACATCTTTCATTGAGGAGAAAGCGCTGTTATTCAAAAATTTTCTTTTTTAGACGATATCAATATTTCTATGCTGCTATCAAATGATGGGTCAAGAAATTTGATTTCTTTTTTGGATGAATTTGGTTTGCAACAGCAAGTTACCGTGTCTACTCACAAAATTGGTGGAATGTTAGACCAGGTTATAACATCTGAGGAGGTTGAAGTACCAGAACCTCTTGTAAGTTTCGTTACAAGCTCTGATCCTTGAGATGTGCACTTTGACCTTCTGCAAAAGCACGAGAGTTTAGCTGTATATAAGGACTCGTGCAAAAATCGCAAAATTTTGATCTGGTAGCGTTTGCAGAAAGTATTGTTTTTTCCGATCGACAGAGAAAATCCTTAAAATGATTGGAACAGTCTTCTAGTGAACGAAATCAGCTACGTTTATAAAAACCATCCTCTGTTAACTAAATTTGTGAGAAATCATACGTGCCCTTTCTTTGACGATAGGCTAAGAACGATGAAAAGATCGAGAAGAAAGTTTGAGAAAGCTTACCGAAAGAATGCTAATTCCCAAGCCAAAAGCGGGTTTCTCAATTCAGTTTTGGAGTACTTTGAGCTTTTTACCAAAAAGAAAAGTGAATACCTCGAAAAATGTGTCGCTAGTAAAAATAAGCGTGTTAGGTATTGTATGCTGCAGCAACTCTTAGGAAGAAATAATGTCCTGCCGCAGTCACTAGGGGAGCCTGAATGTCTAGCAAATAAGTTTAATGCTTTCTTTGTTAAGAAAATAGAAGCCGTATTAGTTTCATACCTCCAACAAATGGTCTAGAATTGATCACATACAACAACCCTGGACAGTTTTCAAGTTTTCAAACTGAGCAATTTGCAATTACTTCTATCAAAAATTTCCAACGGTACGTTACCCAGTGATGTAATACCAACGAAGTTATGTAAAATAGTTTTGATAAATTCTCCGGACTACTTTTTTGCATTAATTAATTCAACTTTCTAGACATGATAATTCCCAAATCAATTCAAACAAGGAGTCGTGAGGCCGCTCATAAAGAAGTCTAACCTTGATCCTGAATTGTTGTCGAGTTATCGCCCTGTGACAAATCTAAGATTCCTGTTAAAAGTTATTGAAAGAGTTGTTTTTGAGCAAGTTATTTTCTATCTGGAATCCAATAATCTCACGAGCAAGTATCAGAGTGCTTTTCGTTGCTGGCATTCAACAGAAACGGCTTTGCATAAAGTCTTTAATGATCTTCGTTGCAATCTAGACAAGTTGCGCTCCATGATGTATATTGGTTTAGACTTGTCCGCAGCGTTTGATATTAATGATCATCAGTTTTATTAGAGATATTAGCAAAAAAGATTGGTTTGCAATCCGTGGTGTTACTGTTTATTAAGAATTATCTTTCGTATCGTTTGCAACAAGTTGTCGTAAATGGATGTCTTGCTGGTGGTGTTAATTTTAAGACGGGTATTCCACAAGGCGCGGTTCTTGGTCCTTTATTTTTTTCCTGTTACATGCTGGCTTTAGAAGATAAGCTGAAAGAACTGGGAATAAAGTATCTTTCATACCCAGATGATACCGCTCTTTGTTTTGTTTTCGGTTCGACCCTCAGTCAATGCATGTTTGATGATATTTTGACCTCGATTCAACGTTGGTTCTGCAATGCAAAATTGAAATTGAATGCGGATAAGAGTGAGTATATGATTATTCGGAAATGTAAAATTATTAAACATGGTCTTTTACGTCTGCCGGAAGATGGTGACTACACTGAAGAGGTAAAAGTTCTAGGTTGTTATATTGAATGTCAACTTACTCTGCAACGATAGGTCAACTTTGTTTGTTCGAATTCATTTTTTATCTCCGTAAAGTGTGGTCAGTTCGTGATCATGTTGAAACATCAGTCCTTATTGAGTTAATTAGAGTTTTAGTGTTATCACGTGTTGACTACTGTAATTCTCTTTATTATGGCCTGCCAAACTTTTTATTAGCAAAACTTCAGCGAATAATGAACTCTGCCGCGCGTTTGATTTTTCGATTGTCACCTTCAAACCAACCTCGTTGTACTTGAAGCAACTACACTGGTTGCCAATTAGGCAACGCAATGTGTTCAAAATCCTATTGTATGCTTATCGCTTTGTACACCAGCCTGGCAAACTCCCACTATATTTATCGGAACTAATGAAACGAAACACGCTGGTTACAAGGTCTCAATATTTTTACAATTTAGTTGTTCCCAAATTTCGCTCTAATTTTGGAAGACGTTCGTTTTCGCATGCTGCCGCTGTTGAGTGGAATAAATTCTCATTTGATTTGAAACTTATACCATCTAAAATTTTATTCAGGCAAAAACTCAAAACTTATCTTTTTTTCCAATTTTCCTGCACTGTTGAGATTTTAAATGATGCATTAACCAATAATAATAATAATTACTTTTACTTCGAAAGAAATTTTTGAGTTCGTTTTAGAATTTTCCATTTCCGGTATCTTTTTTTCTGTGGTCTTTTTGCTTATCTTCAGTATTAGTTTTCTCATTTGGTTTCTAGTGCGGCATGATTCAGGTCAAATTGGTGGCTGCTTTTTAGGCTTATGTTCCTACTGACTTCAAGCACTTTTTTGGAAAGGTTTTAGTGAACTTTTGAATCTTGCCATTGTTTGTTCACTCTTTTTTCGCCTAATGGAATTGGTCAGGATATTTTCATTTCTAAAGTTGTACAGTATTCTGTGGTTAATGGTTTCTATGAATTCATTGGTTGGTTCTTATTTTGAGGCCAATCTTTTTAAAGATACTGATTTATGCCGAAGTTCTCATGATTTGCTCCCTTTTTACTTTGTCTCTCATTGATTTCCTTAAGGGTCTTACATTGTATGCGCATGCTAGTGATTTATAGTGTCCTTTGCTATACAAAGTGTTATTATTGTTTTTTATTTTTACAGCCCGAATTTTCGGAAAAAATTTTTTAAAACTTTTTTGCGCATTCAGGTTCGTGTGCTTTGTTGACAAAGTTTGACATTGCTGGAAAAGTGTCAATGTTTTAGTCAATAGTTTATTAGTTGATTCAACCAATTCTCTGGATTGTAATTCAGGACTAGTCATGCTATGTTTTTCTATTCGTCTTCCATTTTTTGTTACGACCATTAGATGACGCGCCAAGAAGTCAAAATGCGCATTTTTTGGCGACTTCAACCACTGCAATAGAATTTGTGTGTGTGTAACGTCTTTTTTACTGCAGTCTTCATAGGTGCTTAGGTCAGTGATATGATTTAATTTTATATGACTTGGCTCACTCAATAAAATAAACTCTGAATTGAATAGAGGTCACCGAAGCTGGATAATTATAAGGCTACATGATTTGAAAGACATCAGTTCTTGAGATTTAGTTTGCAATCAGAGTTACATTTTCAACAGCAGCCTCTCTTTGACGTTGCTGATTTTTAATTATGGGATCTAAGAGGTCTATTTTGTGGAGATTTCCCGGCAATCTATCGGCTATGGTTTATTATTCGATTTAATTATTAAGCGATAGCTGAGGCTATTATTGGCCTTCTCTTGGTTTATTTATTTCGTCGTCGAGATTTTTGTTATGACCATATGACGTCACAATCACTTCAAATCTGCTTTTTGTTCATTCGTTCATGCAATTTCCAACCGAAGTGCGTGCGTGAAGTCTTTTTTCACTCTTATTGGAGCGAGTTTTTTGTTCATTCGCGTGAAAAAGTTTTTGTCACACGTGACTTACCTCACTCTCCAAAATGACTTCCTTACTCTAAAATTGACTTTTCCCTTTAATTCAGAGATAGGGCCAAGTGTGTGTGTGTGTGTCACTCTAATTGAAGGTTATTTTAGAGCAGTGAATAGAAGTAGCATTAGGATAAACAAATTCTTTATAAAAAATTTAACGTCTCAGCATTTAATAAAAAGCATTTTTTTGGTATGTTTCTTTTACTATCTTTTTGAGACTGCCCATCTACGAAGCTATTGCGGATATTTTCTGGCAATCTGTCAGCTATGTTTTAATTGTTCACTGATTTGAAGAAATGTTATAGCGGTTATATTAGTCCTGCTTTTTAAATCAATTTTTGTGAGCACCAAATTTTTGTAACATTCCGTCTCGAGAAACGGGATCAACTGGCAAACCCCCAGGGCATTAAGTCTCGTCTCTGAGTAGCTCTAAGACCTTTTGCTAGTTTTTTTCTAAGTATGCAATTCTCCGAAATGATCAAGGAGACATAAATTATTGATTTTATTAAAGTTTAACTCCCCGGGACAACCGCTCCCCTAACCCTAAACCCTCCCACCGGACTGCATAAGTGTAAATTTACGATAGAAAGGAAAATTTAAGACGGTTTCCATACCGCTCCCCCTTTTTAACCCTTAACGTTATAACCCCCACCGCCACCATTTTCTTATCTTCACCCAGTAGAGGTAAGCTTCCTAAGCTTATAAGCAAGCGATTACTAACGCCAACCGCTAGCCTTCATTTAACCAGTTTGTCCGACGTTGGTCAGTTATGTTTAATTAATAGCCGCCCTCATCTTCTCAGCCGGCTATTATTGCGCTCGTATTTTTTACAATTCAAAGAATTTGAATTGTATTGGGGCGCTGTCTTTTTTTTTAAGATCTGTTCACACATTTTCATGATTTTTGAAGTCAAATTGGAGTGGTGATTTTGGTCACGCCAAAACAGGAAATGGAGCGAAAAAGCGAGTGGTTTTGCGGCGTGAATTTTTTTTTTTGCTCTAATTTTAAAGTAGAGTGAGAAAACAGTGTTTGAACAAAAGTTCGGTTTCTCGGTAGTGATTTTTTGTCCACATGTGGCAATTTCACTCTGATTTTTACTGTTTTTTCGATTTTTTGGATCGGATTTTTTTTCTGAATGGTTTTCCCAATCCATTCAGAGCTCATTCTGGACCTAGTTTTTTGTTAGAATCAAAATTACATATCTCACTAGTGGTTTTTTGTTCTCCCTAGCAGCATTTTGACATTGATTTTCTGTTTTTTTTTTTGTTTTTTTTCATCTGATTTTTTTAGAAATGGTTTTCCCAATTCACCCATTGTCCGTTCTAGGTCTAGTTGTTTGTTAAGTCAATGAAAATTCTTTGAATTGTACGTCAGGACTTGTCCTGCTATGTTTTTTTTTTTTACTTCGTCAAACTTTTTTTCGCTTTACCATTTTGCCGCTTTTTCGACATTTTGCGTGAAATCTGTTTGACTTCTCTAGGCTAGTTTCTCTCTTCTCTCATTCTGCTAAAAGTGAATTTGAACATCAGTTGCTAAGCAAAGCAATTCAAAATGAACAGAGTCGGTATAAAAAATTGAAGTCAGAAATAGAAACGGGATAAACCCATAAAGCCCAATTTTAGATGCCCGCTATTTGAACTTCGTTTCTTTAAGTCTTAGTTACGATCTCTAATGCTTATTGGTGTTGATAGTAGCCCCTGTAGCCTCTCTCTAAGAAACAGAAATATGTTCAACGACGAAATGCCATCAAATTAAATCGGACTTGAAAATTGTTTTTGTACAAAAATCATTTTTTTTTCAATATCTATTCTTTCAATCCCAATCATGCTTATTGGAATCAACGGCGGCTATTTTCCGGCAATCTGCCGGGTATGTTTCTTTTTCCATAAATCGTTTAATTTCTGCGGCGTTTTCCGTATTTTTACAATTATTTTTGGTTGCTGTATTGGATTATTCAAACCACAAGCTGTACAATTTGATTTTTTTGTGCTACCGACTTGTCTGATAGATTGTCTTACAATTTGACTTTTGTCCTCAGAAACAGGTAACACCCGGACGGCGTTAAGCTGCCGAACACGTCTGTTAAAGCTTTACTCGTCTCTATGTAAAATCACCGAAGCTGCTGAAAAGACAAGTTTCTGATAGGGGCAGTTTTTATGGTATCCACTTCATTCCACTCCTACCCCCACAAGCTCAGCGCTCCGCGAGACCCCCCTTTTATGCTCGTTTTCTCCCTCTTGGTTAGTCTTAGCTAGCTTCCTTAAGCCCCAACTTGCTACTGAAGAAGCCAACTGCGCACCAGGAAGGCTTCAATCTTTGTAAAACGGCACTTTTCACAAATTTAGGGGGGACTTTTGATGAGACATTTTACCAAGATGAATTTATTATTAATTGAACGAGTTTGTTTGTTCGTTTTTTTTAGTTTGCATTATAAATTAAAATTCATTTTCTCCATTTCCACTGGGTTTATAACGTTGCATTTAATTCGGCAAACTGAATTCTAACTCATCAGGTCTTGAAAGGCTGAAAAAGTTTACTAGATTTCTATTGTCAATGCCCCACCAGTATTAGCTTTTTCACTATTCTGATAGGGCATAGTAATAATGATGATAATAATGATTTGAAATAATTGAATAGTGTTGTCCTTTGCATCTGATCTGTTTTGATGCCCCAACGTGATCTGTTTTGATGCCATCATAAAGCACAGAAATTTACTAAAGTTGTCTGATAGTATTTAAAAAAATATAAGAATATTTTGAAGTTTTCATATTTACGCTGAGAGTACGTAATGTCAAAAAATCAGAAAAATCCAGGTGAGACAATTCTATTGGTCTGGTTTCCAGTTGGCTATTAGAGTTTTTGCTGTTCTTTTTTTTAAAGAAAAACTGATTGTCAATAATTTTAGGCTTTTTACTATGCTCGGTTCAGAAATTGCTAGTTTTGTAGACATCAATTGAATTTCTCCATTTTTTTTTTTTAATTTTTCCGTAAAAGCAAATTACTGTTAATAAAAGCATCAGCCCATTTTGGCAAAATGTCAAGCAAAGTAAATGATAGTCAAGAGAAGGGGAAGAATTCTCGGAGAACGCAAAGAATTTGTTTTTTTTTTCTAGTTTTTGATAAGATTTATCCATTCGCTAAGAGTTTTTGAGAACTTTTTTTAACTTCAATAGCTTTCCAAATTATTGAAGAAAAATTGATTACGTGTTTTTTTAAACAAAAATTTGCAACAAAAACAATAAATTGACAATTATGTGCAATTCATTGTATGATTTTGAGCATTGATACTAAAGCTTCTATACATTAGCTCAAGAATTATTGCTTTGAAGCTGTGTGTTGTTGAATTGGAGTAGATTGTTTTCTTTTGTTATAAGTGCATGGTATAAAAAGTACACTTTCTACGTATTTGAAATAAACGTTTGCCTCGCTGTAGTTTACGAACTTAACAATTGAAGTTCAGTTTTTCACTGGCGTAGTCGGTGTCTGAAATTGCTTCTTGTAAATCGAAGCAGCAGAGACTATTTTATACAAAGTGTTGATCGTACTTAATCTTTGTTAGTTTTTGTTGACATTCAAGTTTATGTATAATGGTGTTCTTTTCTGTTTATGGCATTTGGCAGGCAGTTATTGCTAGTCTTCGGTTGACAGTATTTTTTTAATGTCAAATTAACTTCTTTTGAAAGTTATAGCCTTTTGATGTAGCCCGATTAGGATAGATTTAATTAAGTTCGCAGTAAGTTATTTAAGCAAATTCTGTCCAATTTCGGGCGCGTCAAAATTTGTCACAAAGTACCACTCGTGTCTTGGTTTCAACGAGTAGCTTTGGTGTCTGTTATCACAGACACAGTTGCTATGTATTATGCAGTGAAATAAGAGCCATTTATGTTTCAATGAGGACTTCGTCCTCCTTCTTCAACTTACTCAATCGCGACTTCTTAGACTTCGTCGGATCCACCAACATCAATGGCCAGAAGAAGGACAAAGAAGCCGGAGCTGCCGGGGGAGCCTCTCGGTCGGGAGGTGGCGGTGGATGTTTCCGCTCCCTTTTCTGCTGCCTGAGAATTGGTAATAAACGGCCGAAGCCGGAGAACCCGCCTGTAGCGCCACTCGTCAGCGCGCCAGTAGAACCGGCACCTGTAGTAAGTTCTTCGATTTTACACCATTTTTTTTACCTGTGCAAGTTTTGAAATTAAAGTTCCAATTTAATAGAAAAATAAATTGAAGTAACTTGTTTTGGAGCATTATTGCTGTATAAACCAAACCTCACAGAACGACCTCATTAATTGTTTAATAGCCGCCCTCATCTTCTCAGCCGGCTATTATAGCGCTCCTATTTTTTTTTTACAATTCAAAGAATTTGAATTGTATTGGGGCGCTGTCTTTTTTTTTTTTTAAGATCTGTTCACACATTTTCATGATTTTTGAAGTCAAATTGGAGTGGTGATTTTGGTCACGCCGAAACAGAAAATGGAGCGAAAAAGCGAGTGGTTTTGCGGCGTGAATTTTTTCGCTCTAATTTTAAAGTAGAGTGAAAAAACGGTGTTTGAACAAAAAATCGGTTTCTCGGTAGTGGTTTTTTGTTCACATGCGGCAATTTCACTCTGATTTTTACTGTTTTTTCGATTTTTTGGATCGGATTTTTTTCTAAATAGTTTTCCCAATCCATTCACAGCTAATTCTGGACCTAGTTTTTTGTTAGAATCAAAATTACATATCTCACTAGTGGTTTTTTGTTCTCCATAGCAGCATTTTGTCATTGATTTTCTGTTTTTTTTTTGGTTTTTTTATCTGATTTTTTTTTGAAATGGTTTTCCCAATTCACTCATTGTCCGTTCTAGGTCTAGTTGTTTGTTAAGTCAATGAAAATTCTTTGAATTGTACGTCAGGACTTGTCCTGCTATGTTTTTTTACTTCGTCGAATAAAAAAATGTTTCGCTTTACCTCATTTTGCCGCCTTTTCAACATTTTGCGTGAAATCTTTTTGACTTCTCTAGGCTAGTTTCTTTCTTCTCTCATTCTGCTAAAAGTGATTTTGAACATCAGTTGCTCAGCAAAGCAATTCAAAATGAACAGTCAGTATAAAAAATTGAAGTCAGAAATAGAAACGGGATAAACCCATAAAGCCCAATTTTAGATGCCCGCTATTTGAACGTCGGTCCTATAAGTATTAGTTACCTCTCTCTAATGCTGATTGTTATTGATAGTAGCCCCTGTAGCCTCTCTCTAAGAAACAGAAGTATGTTCAACTACGAAATGCCATCAAAATAAATCGGACTTAAAAAAATGTTTTTGTACGAAAATCTTTTTTTTTCAATATCTTCTGTTATTTCAATCCCAGTCATGCTTATTGGAATCAACGGCGGCTATTTTCCGGCAATCTGCCGGGTATGTTTATAAAAAGCTCCTGTTAGTCCTAGTTAAGCGTTGACCAGTAACTCGGAACGAGTATTACAAAAATAACAGCTGACAAAAATTACAGCCGATTATAAATTGGGTTCTTTTTACACAATGCGAGCGTAAATTAGTGTGTGCGTGGTGTTACAGAATCGGGGTCATTCTCTGCTGCCTTGCAAGAACCCTTTGGACCAGCACAAAAAATGTGTCGTCATTGATCTGGACGAAACACTAGTTCACAGCTCCTTCAAGGTACGCAGACCTCCTTTCTATCTGTTCCACAACATCCCCCCATCGCCACCCCTTGCACAGAACTGACGTCATCCGCTATTGACAATGTTTTGGCCAAACATCTTTTTGCGTTGTACAGCGTAAATAACTGACAACCTAATAGGACAGGGCTGGTTGGTTGTTTTAGCCGATAGATAATGCGGACTTTGTGGTCCCAATAGAGATAGATCTGACAGTGCACCAGGTGTACGTGCTGAAGAGGCCGCACGTGGACGAATTTCTGCGTAGAATGGGCGAGATGTTCGAATGTGTTCTCTTCACCGCCAGCCTCGCAAAGGTTCCTCGCTAATTATTTCAAGTGTCTACAATGCTCCTGCTCTGCTCAAAAAGTTCTCGACTGATTCAGTTATTGCAAATGATGTTAAAGATAGCTTGTGCTAAAATTTTTGACCTTTGTAGTTTAGCGTTGGAGTGAAAATGAAAAAATGTCCCGAGTTAATTCTGTGACAAAAGTAGTTATAAAAATGAACATGTATTCTGTTGCTTCCTATTGTCTGACGAATTATCGACTGCACATACTTAATCTAGTAGTCAGTGGACCTTATCGAGCTATCAGTGAGTTCACTGTTTTTTTTTGCAGTATGCTGACCCAGTAGCTGACCTGTTGGACAAGTGGGAGGTGTTCAGAGCCAGACTGTTTAGAGACTCATGCGTCTACCACAGAGGCAACTACGTTAAAGTAAGCATACAACTCAAGCAGGGAGGATCGTTATAGTGCGATGGTACAATGTTCCGTCCCCGCTCATCCACAATACTGTCTGAATTGTCTACCAATTGAAGCAGAGATAGACTGCCTCTAAAGAAATTCAAATTTTGTTATTATTAGCCGCACAGCGATAGCTGGGGCTATTATTGGCCTTCTCTTCGGTTTTTACTATTCAAAGAATTTGAATTGTATTAGGGCGCTGTCTTTTTTTAATAGCCGCACAGCGATAGCTGGGGCTATTATTGGCCTTCTCTTGGTTTTTTTACAATTCAAAGAATTTGAATTGTATTGGGGCGCTGTCTTTTTTTTAAAGATCTGTTCACACATTTTCATGATTTTTGAAGTCAAATTGGAGTGGTGATTTTGGTCACGCCGAAACAGGAAGTGGAGCTAAAAAGCGAGTGGTTTTGCGGCGTGAATTTTTTTCGCTCTAATTTTAAAGTAGAATGAGAAAACGGTGTTTGAACAAAAATTCGCTTTCTCGATAGTGGTTTTTTGTTCACATGCGGCAATTTCACTCTGATTTTTACTGTTTTTTCGATTTTTTGGATCGGATTTTTTGCTAAATAGTTTTCCCAATCCATTCACAGCGCATTCTGGACCTGGTTTTTTGTTAGAATCAAAATTACATATCTCACTAGTGGTTTTTTGTTCTCCCTAGCAGGAGAACAAAAAACCATCTGATTTTTTTTTCATCTGATTTTTAAAACCGGTTTTCCCAATTCACCCATTGTCCGTTCTAGGTCTAGTTGTTTGTTGAGTCAATGAAAATTCTTTGAATTGTACGTCAGGACTTGTCCTGCTATGTTTTTTATTTCGTCGTCATGATTTTTGTTACGACCATATGACGTCAGAGCCACTTTTTGTTCATTCGTTCATGCAATTTCAACTGAATTGCATGTGGGACGTCATTTTTCGCTCTTAGTGGAGCGAGTTTTTTTGTTCATGCGCGTGATTAAATTTTTGGTCACACTTGACTTACCTCACTCTCAAAAATGACTTCCTCACTTTGAAATTGACTTTTATTTACTTTAATTCAAAGAGATAAGGTCAGATGGGTGTGTGTCACTCTAAATGAAGGTTATTCGAGATCAGCTAATAGAGGCAGCGATAACTTATACAGATTTTTAATCAAAATATAACAGATCAGCCTTCAATGAAAAGACGAAATTTTTTGGTCTGTCTTTTTTACTGTTTTTTTTAGACTGCCGATCTACGAATCAATTGCGGCTATTTTCTGGCAATCTGCCAGCTATGTTTAAGATCTGTTCACACATTTTCATGATTTTTGAAGGCAAATTGGAGTAGTGATTTTGGTCACGCCCAAACAGGAAGTGGAGCGAAAAAGCGAGTGGTTTTCGGCGCGAAATTTTTTTCGCTTTAGTTTTGAAGTAGAGTGAGAAAACGGCGTTTGAACCAAACTTCGCTTTCTCGCTCGTGGTTTTTTGTTCACATGCGGCGATTTGACTTTGATTTTTTTTACTGTTTTTTCGATTTTTTGGATCGGATTTTTTTCTAAATGGTTTTCCCAATCCATTTATAGTTCATTTTAGGCCTTATTTTTTGCTTGAACAAAACTTCCATTTCTCGCTGGTCGTTTTTTTGCTCACATGCGGCATTTTGACGTCGGTTTTCTTTTTTAAAAACATTTTTCGATCTGAATTTTTTAGAAATGGTTTTCCACATTCACTCATAGTCCGTTCTAGGTCTGGTTTTTTGTTTAGTCAATGAAAAATTCACTGAATTGTACGTCAGGACTTGTCCTGTTATGTTTTTATTTCGTCAAGATTTTTGTTACGACCATATGAAGTCAGTCTGCTTTTTGTTCATTCGTTCGTGCAATTTCGACTGAATTGCGTGCGTGACGTCATTTTTCACTCTTATTGGAGCGATTTTTTTGGTTCGATCGCGTGATTAAATTTTTGGTCACGCGTAACTTACTTCACTCTCAAAAATGACTTCCTCAATCTGAAATTGATTTTTCTTATTTTTTAAATCAAAGAGATAAGGTCAAGTGAATGTATGTCACTATAATTGAAGGTTATTTAAGAGCAGCTAATAGAAACAGCAATAAATTATACAGATTCATAATGAAAATATAACATTGACCGTTTAGAGATCTTTCTGGTCTGTTTCTTTTACTATTTTTGCAGATCTACTGCAGATCTACGAAGCTATTGCGGATTTTTTCTGGCAATCTGCCAGCTATGTTTTTAACTTTGATAGATTCTTTAAAAATGGCAGGCGTCTATTCAAAAGGGTTCGTACCAGTGAGATTTTTTTCACTAGAATGATCTCTCGAACAAACGAAACGAAAGACATGAAATCAACTCAAGTGCAAAAAAAAACAATTTTATCAAGTGAACAACTAACGTTACAAAAAAAATGAGCCCAGAAGTTGAAAAAGAACTCTTCACTCTCCTAGAAGTCTAGATGTGATGCAAAATCAGATTAAAATGGAGGGGCAGAACTCTTTCCAAAATATGTTATTTTTTTGAAACAAAGCTTAAAAAGCCAACAACTGACAGAGAAATTTAGATTCAAATATGGTCATTTTTGACATGAAATTTTAACAAATATGATTGACAGGCAAGGCATCAAAAATAACAAAAAGCCGTAAAGCCTATTAGCCATTACCCTAATTCAACCATTCGTAAGCTTCTATTCAACTACTGTAATCAGAGATCCTTCTGTACTCAGGCGGTAGCAAACCTACGGAAAAGAACGTCTTAGGCCACAACTCAATTTACTAAGTTAAAACAAGTAGTTTTAAAAGTAATCAGTAACATTAGCTATAAAAGAGACATTATGAAGCCCTTTTAGACCCCGTTATATCACTGAAGAGACCTCTCAGTGTTGTTGCTGAGTAACAATTCACTTTAAGAACAAAAATGTACCGAATTTTGTTCAAAACACGTAGTGTCAAGAAATCTTTTGTTGCTATGCACCACTTAGAAACAAACATTGAATTTGCTGGACTCAGTAGTTTATGTTTTGTAACTAAAACTATGATAGATTCTTAAAGGACGTACGCGTATGCAAAAAAGAGGTTATTATCAATTTATTTAACACGTAGTGTCCATGTCAAAAAGTTACTTGTTGCGCAGACCAAATCAGAGAAGGACATGTGTACAGTAAAGATGTTCTTCATTTCACTAGAATGAACTTGAGAACAAATGGAACGACAGACATGAAAGCAAATCAAGTGCATTTCTACATTGAAAAGACCTTTCTATCAAGTAAACAACTAGTTTGACTAAACTGTAAAATTCAAACCGTAAGTACAGCCAAAGTTCAAACAGTAAAATATCTCAAATAACAGTTCAATTATTATTCAGCTTGCCGGATCTCTCATTATTTTCAATTAGACTGCCGAAATAAGAGAATTGACATCCGCGCTCATTCTTAAATCTAAAGTGAGAATGCATTTTCAAATAGAGGTCCTCCAAGCTAGATAATCATAAGCTAAGTCGTGAGTCATGTACTTCAGGTTTGGCCTTGTCATTTAACAAATGCTTTATCTTGCGAGAAATACAATCTAAGAATTTTTCAAAAACTAAATAACTATGAACCAGAACATACGGCTGAGTGAGACTAAAAATTCTTTTTACTGAGAGTAATATGAAAGTCGACAAAATAGACTTGAGGCGATTTTTTTTCATAATCTGTTATTATTCTTTTACAGTTCTAAGTTGATTCGCTGTTAAATTGACAGAATTACTAACGCTTTGTTGCCTAGAGACACTGGTAGCAAAACAACCAGAATAATCGATAGGTCCAATTGTAAACACGATTTGAACAAAAATTACCAATTCAATGAAAAACCAGATAGACAAAATTTTTCATTCTTTTGCAAAATAAAGTGAGTCTTATGTTTCTGGTTAGCTTTCAATCGAACAGGAAATTCAGATCACAAAAACGGTCAGAACCAAAAAAAATCAGTTTTTTTTGTGAAAACATTTTGTGTCCAGTCATAAAGACACAAGCTGTGAAATGTAGCCCATGAAAAGTTCACCTCATTGGAATATTGAAATCAATGAGACTTTTCTTTACTCAGATTTTGTCAAAAGTACAGACGTTAATTATATATTGTGGAAACTAGAATTTTTTAAACTAAAAATTGTTTCAAAGTAATCAGTACCATTAACTCTAAAAGAGAGGCCTTTATTTAGGTCAGCTTGCCAGACCTCTAATTTAAGAGCTCATTTTAGATGTATAAGGGATTGCAGAAGATAATTGACCTTCGCACTCAAATCTAATGAGAATGCACATTCAAATAGAGGTCCTCCAAGCTAGATAATAATAAGCTAAGTCGTGAGTGAGGTGTTTCAGGTTTAGTCTTGGATGTTCAGCACAAGTAAAAGTTCACACCAATTTAGACAACAGCATCGCATGTATTATACGTCGCCGGAAAGTTATGGCTGAGTTATGACAGAAAACCAAAATAGACGTCAAATGGCAGCAAAAGTAGCAACAATGAATGTGGCTCTAAAATCCCAAAAATCTAGATCCGTATCCAAACTTGTTTTATACTATAAAAATACAATGAGACAAGAAATTAGCCTGGGTTTCTCAGATTTACAGGATTACGTAAGTTTTGAAAATGTTAACATAATTGTGCCAAAATTAACATTTTTAAAAATGAATAAACAATCGGTATGAAATATATAATGTTTACAAATTCTTCACCTCGAAAAAGACGAAATTTTGAAAAAGCCTTGAAATGTTGAGCAAAAATTACCATAAATGTGATCAAAACCCTGAAATGTCAAATTTAAAGCACATTAACACCTCAAAAAGAAATTTGAAAAAAAAGTTCTATACTCTACGCTGGACGGGCTTTCTAATGATGCCACTCACAACTCTGTACGGTAAACATATCGATCGGCCAATATTTACTGACTAAAACAAAATAGTTGATCGTGTAGTTCCTCACCCCACAAGTTGGGTCGGAAAAATTATATCAGTCTTGATTCAAGCATAGTTTGAGGCAGCTTGTTTCTGTGACAAAATATCCGCTTAGTTGTATAGCTGGTAATGTCTTGAGGAGCTTATTTTTAAGAGTAAATATTGTGAAATAGTTTTTTCTGTGGTGATAAATATGCCAAAAAGTTTCGAATGTTATTCTCTTGAAAAGATAAGCAATGCGAGAAATTTGAAAAAAATAATTTGGGCAAGGGAGTGAAAAACTCCAACTTCTTCTCCGCAGGAACTGGTTTTATGGTGTTTTTGATTCAAATATTGGAAGGGAGAAAGCTAGCAAGGGAAGGGTAAATTAGATAATTAATTGCTATCAAACGATGCGTAGCTCTAATTATAGTTGCGAAGCTGAGCGGAGCTATATTGCGGTGTTCCTGTTTTTTTACTATCCAAAGAAATTGAATTGAATTGAGTCGCTGTCTTTTTATGACTCGAAGAGGAGTATTGGAGAGCGTCCTTTTTTCAATTATTTTTTGTGGATTGTATTTTAAACATGATAAAAAAGTAAATGGCGCACGTGAAAACTAGGTGTTTAGGTCAAACGGCTGAACGGATTGAAGAGCAGAGGCAAGAGCGTGAATTTGTGTTCTTACCGCATTTTTAAAGGAGCGAGGAAAGGGGTGTAGAAAATTTTTCGCTAAGCGGCTTTTTCGAATCACTTTTTTAGTTTTTACTTTAATGTTTGGGGAGGTATTTTTTCCTAAACCAAATTAACAAGTAACTGTACGTTTGGGTGCTTTTTGACGATCTCAATCGCATATTAAAGTGTTATCTGCTATCATGAGCTATTTTTATGATTTCATCATTTTAGACGCTTTAACTTTAAGTTCGTTTTAGTTCAGAAAATGATCAAAATTTAAACTTTTTTGCCTCATTTCTCTTTTGTTTCTGCCTTGCAGAATATTTTATAATGGTCAATTGTTTGATTAGGGTTGTTTGTAGGGTTATGGTTAATAAGTAAAAGCAATTAAAAGTTTGATAGCACATTTCAAAATAAGTTTATCCTTTCTTCAATTTTTACTTGTATTTCAAGTATTTTCCTGTGCGTTTGTGTGTCGTGTGGGTGATCAATGGTTAAGCAAACTGTTTCTTAAGTTTTGTTGAGAAAATATTCTGAGAATTCTCTGTTTTTAGAGAATTAATAAACAGGTTCAGTTTTTGTCCTACGTTTTTCTTTCCAAGAAAATATTTTCATAATTTGTTTCCTCCGTTTGTTGTTTCAAATTAAATGGTACGATGAATTTAATAGATTTATCAGTTAGTGGTTAGCTAGGGTGTAACTTCGAGTAGATTCCTGAGTCTTCTGGCTATGTTTTTTAAGATCTGTTCGCACATTTGTATGATTTATGAAGTCAATTTGGATGAGTTATTTTGGTCAAGCCGAAACAGGGAGAAGAACGAAAAAGCAAGTGGTTTAACGCGAGTGAGGAGACGGTGATTGATAAAGAAAAGTTAGTTTTTTCGATTGTGATTTTTTTGTGCACATGCGGCAGGTTGACTTCTGTTTTCATTGTTTTGTTGAGTTACCCTCTCATTAACGGCATTTCCGCAAGTGACGTCTTTTCTCACTCTATAGTAAGTGAGCTTATATGATCTACCTCACTCAATGAAATAACTTCTGCATTTCAAAACTTACGTTTCATTCGAATTATTTAAATGTCAAATGTAATCATATATCTAATGGATGTCCCTAATAAAACTGGTTTCTGTGGAGTGGATTTAGCAAGCTTTATTAATTTATCGCCAAATATGTTTTTTCGCAACGGTTCGGGAGGTCAGTGGTTCGAATCCCGGCGGGGGAAAGGTTGTTTGCACCCATGAAAAATTGATCTAGCCTACAGCCCCTGAATTAAATCGCCTCGCCTGTCGTTCAAGAGCAATTCTTCCGATATTTGTCGGTTTATGTTTGTATATTGGAGTTTTTTAAGCCTCGAAGCTGTAAGCTGAGCGTAGCTATGTCAGGAATTTCAATTGTGTGCTGTCCTTTTTTGCTGAACTGTGACCTATCATGCAATGTTTTAGGACTTGGGTCGACTAGGCCGAGAGCTGAAAGATGTCATCATAATCGATAACTCGCCTGCTTCCTATATTTTCCACCCTGAAAATGCGGTAAGTGCTTTTTTTATAAAAATTTTAGCTCCATCGATTTTCCCAACTAGTTTATTTTGGGGAACCACCACTTATACTTATGTTCTGCTCTTTGAACTTTGTAAAAAGGAGTGCTCGAAAGGAATGTTTTCAAAAGTAATCGTAAAGTGACCATTAACAGTTGTATAGGTGTGGTGTATGTATGTATGTGTGTATTACGTAGTTTACAGCATCATGTCGTTTAGATTCCTGTAAATTCATGGTTTGACGACATGGAAGACAAAGAGTTACTAGAATTAATTCCGACAATGGAGAAAATAGCCAACACAAAAGACATTTACCCCATTGTGAAGGAATGTGCCCTGTCTAAACAGAAACCTCCCCTCACCTCAGTTAGCATCATACCCTCGCAAGAGATAGGTGCCTACACAATTACCAGTCCCCCTCCACCCCAGCCTGCTCCTAGCCCAGGTGTTGGCTCCAACGTTGCTCAGTGTTCAGGGGTCTCGGAATCGAGGAGTGGCGACGATACGGCTGGATCCACTGACTCCTATACGGTCATGGCTTCGACATCCACTGCATCATACGCCGCGCCCTTTCCCGGGAACACACGACTAAGTGGTGCTATAAATACCACGACTAACACCCCGACCTCAGCAATGGCGGCTGAATCGCCGTCAGTTAACGTAGATGATAACAGTAGCTCAGTTACAAAGCCAAACCCTAATAATTCGGATAGCGCAACACCTAATTTTAGTCGAGATAGTAATCCTAAAACGAACACTACTACAACCTTAACTACTATATTCTCAACTCTCGCTGGTGGTGGCAACAATGTCGAGTCGTCAACTACCCGGATCCAAACGGCAACAAAAGCGCAGGGCGAGCTGGAACCGAGATCTTCCGAATTAGTCGCGGTATCGAATTCCTCTCAAGTTGATTTAATTAACGCAGACTCAAATGCTCCCACGCAGAAGTCTGGAAACCCGATAGCCAGTATAGCAGGAACCACAAATTCAACCCAGGCTTAGATTTAACTTTCCATCGATTTATGACCGTCGACACCAAAATCCCATCAGCAATTATCGTCCCGGAATCTTTCTATTTCGCCTTTACCTCGTTATAGTTATGCTGTTGAACTGTCGTCGCCTTATTCTCAGACACCATTGAGCGAACCTAAATCTCTGTACAGTAATTAGACCTCCCTAACCTAATACTTGGAACCTGATTGTTGATTATTTGCTATCTTATCCGATTATGGATCGGAATTGATAACTTTGCGTGGAATCCCGAATTGGTTTTCCCGACCTGGGCATTGCACTTGGTGGCACATTTCGGGTGCTCATTTTTTGATCAGACGTATTATCGCACGACTTAAATAAATTCCTATATATAATCTTCAATACTGATTATTACTGCACGAAAGGTACTAGTCTGACCAGGTTGCGGATTCGTTTTTTGGAAAGGGAAACGACAAATTAACCAGGATTCCTCTACAGATATTGCCGAGTGAGAAGGAATTATGTAAGCTATTACCAAACAGGAGTAAATTGTGCTCTTAGAGCTTAGAGATTAATACAAATTTGTTTATTTCCAAATGGTTTTACAAATTACTCAATTCAAATTCGACTAAATTTTAATCAAAATTCGATTTACGTTTCAACTCTTAATGTTGGAATCAATTAATTGGTGTGGTGAATTCCCTTTAAATTTTTCCCTGGTTTGGACTGAACAGCTGACTATGATATCAGTTTATTAATACTCATTTTTTACAAACCTTCACAGCTATTAAAAAAATTATTTTTATAACTTGTTCAGCCCATTTTACAATGATTTTTCTTTAATAGTTGCTTATCTACCTGAATCACGTTTATGCGTTTTCATTCCAAGAATGACGGTCAAATGAAGACTTTTTGCAAAAAGGAGATTGAAAATTAATGTTTCATTTTGAGCAAATTTATTTTACGCCAAGATCACGAAAACTGCCCGAATTTATCAAGTAGTCGAGATTCTCGGAGTGGCTTTTGTTTAACCAGGTATTTTTGTTTATTCCATCGCTTTCTGAACAAATCAATTGGGAAACAGAAGTCAGCTGAGATGTACGTGAACAAAAACAATTTCTTCGTAGAGGTTTCGTTGAAGTTATCGATTTAATGAAAGTCCGATCGAATGATAAAACTGATCAGCAGGACGTCATCTAATCGCGCTTCGAGGTCAATGAAATTCTTCAGCGTTTTTCAAATTCAATTTACAGTCGCGGCATATTACCAAAAATTGTTGTCAACTGAATTTACAATTGAAGGAGCTAATAAATTATGGCTTTAGTCCTTTGCAAAAAAGCTGACAAAAGGCTTGTTAGCTCGTGTTGGTTGTTAAATTGAAAAGTTAATTTTGTTCTCATTGTTTGTTTGCTTCAAGTTTTTTTCAAAGTTACCAAATGACGTTCTGTTAGTAAAGGTCGCAGTAGTAGCAGTTTTAAGCTAAAGTTTGAGTATCGTGGCTTTTTACAAACTTGTTTACGATTGCGTGTGAGTTCATCTTCGTACACGCCAACGATTCAAACTTTAAACAACAGAGTGTTATATGGCGTTTAGTATTAATTTGCTTGCATTCGTTTGTGTGAGAGTAATCATAATTCAAATCTGCCGAACATCTACAAATTGGTATGAAAAATAAAAATGCGTACTTTTAAAATAACAATATGTAATTTGTAGTTGTGTGATGATTAGTTGTGTGATGATACGGCTATTATCGCTCAAGTTATGCGGAGAAAATATATATTAATCTAAATAATCAAATGGGAATATTTCAGTCTCGCAATAAAAATTACCCCGAGTTTATTCATTGGCTGCCGATCAAAAATTTATTTCTCATGACCCGACTAAAATATAAAAGTTAAAGAGGATGGTCAATGGCTCTGAAAACTTGACTGAAAATGTATTCAAAGGGTTTTAAACGTTTTGAAAAGTCTAGCTTAGCTAATTTTTACTACGTTGAAAAAGCTATTGTGTTGACCTGACTTCAATAATTGAATATAAATTAAATATTACACCACAAGTTAAATTTCAATGGCTGTAAGAACTTGAGTGCGTGAAGTGAGATGAAATGAAACGGGAAATTCCATTTCACTCAACACGACTGACCATTCTTTCCTTCTTTTGATGGTGAAAAATGCCCTCCTATTTAACTAACTTGGCTTTTAAATGCCAAAAGTGGGCAGTGGAAGAGGTTGAGGCACGTTGTATTGTTGCTTTGGGGCTGGTGGTAGTTGGGAGTTGGGGGGGGGGGGGGGGGGGTGTTGAGGCACTGGAGTGACAATATTGATTGCCAATAGATTCTCACCTTTCTTTCCAATGCAAAAACGCATGCCCCTTTGAAAAGTGTACGAATGTTATTTTTGGGACTTTTTCAAACAGTTTACACGCGCACACTTGCTTAAAAATTCATAACGTAATATTTTGTTGTGTCTGAGGACTAGACAGATACAAAGAAATTGTATTACGAAATGACTTTTAATCAGATTATTTTTAATTGTTTCATGCAGCAATCGCTTAAGAAGTTCTAGGCTAATGGCCAAGTGCAACTCTCCGCATTCAATAACTTTGTAACTTCACGAAACCCCGTTTTGAAGCAAGTTGAAAAGTTTTCTAATTAAGTTTCGAGTGAAACTGTGATTGTAGTTGTTTGTATTGTGGTTACTCTCATTGTGTTAAAAGCTTCGCTCAGAACGATGAATTTTGCTTTATGGTAATTCCTTTCAGAAAGACCACCCCAATCTCTCTAGTCCCGCCAGCCTCCCCCCGCCCAACTTGTTCTTCAGGGTTTTGTACCCGGCTCTTTCCTCCCACGCATCACCTCAATCGAACTCAACCATCGAGACTTTTTTCGGATTTCTTCCTCCTTTTCGTGCTGTATTTTATCATAAATGTTTGCTAATCCACTGATGTATTATAAGTTAAATAATTATTAATCGAATACTGAACTTCGTTGTATCTTATTCATAATTTGGCTGGAATTTCTACAAAAGTCTTGATATAAACAGAATTCGACTCCGAATGAATAAATAAAATAAATTTGTCATAGTAATTATCAACAGAACTTATAAATAGTTTGATAAAAAAATTTATTGCGATTCACAAAATGCATATTCTTATTCTCTTCGCTCCATTTTGAATAAATTGAATTGAAGTGAATTAAAATTGAATTTTTATTTCATTCTTACTATTGTAGTGTATTATGCAATGGCTGCTACAGCTATGGAATAATTTCTTAAAATTTTTGATATTTTTTTCTCTCAAAGTTGATAATTTTCAATTCACCATACATGAAAAATCCTTTTTCTTCAGCGACTGTGAATGAAATGGTTTGGGTGGTTTGGACTCGGAGAACGTTGTGATCTATTCAGCAAATTGGCGACACTTTGAGCAGTAATTAAATCGGATGTGCACTGTTCAAATTTATCGATATTATTGTTCCGACCCCTCTTGAGGGGGAAGGAACTATATACTCAAATGGGTTTTTTTGTTCAGTCAATTTTGGCTGATCGATATATTCATCGTAGAGAGTTGAGACTGGTATCATTATAAAGCTCGTCCAGCGTAAAATATGGAATTAAAAAGATTTTTTTAATTTTCGTTTTTTACAGGGAGTTATCGAGGTTTAAATTTTGAGAAATAGTGTGAATTCTTTATTCACATTTTCCGGAAATTTTGACTAAAACTTCGCCAATTTAGCTAAAATTTGTCAATTTTTTAGAAAGTGTTGTTGATTTTTGTTTGTAAAGACGAAAAATTTAATTCAGGCTATTTTTATTAATTTTTTTTGTCAACTCTGGCTAAATTTTTCAAAATTAAGACTTTTTCATCAAAAACAGCACGAAATAAGTTTCTTTAGTCCAGTTTCATTAAATTTACAGGAAGTACAGACCCAAACACCACTAACATAATCTTTTTAGACTCAAAATGGGGCTTTTTCTACTTCAAATTCCGTTGAGAGTGCTATGTGATTAAAACTTCGCCGTTTTTTGCTAAATTTATTCGTTGATTATCAAAAACGCAGCTTCTATTTTTGAGTTTTTAACTAACAAAATATCAATACCTAGAACATTCGAATAATTAAGTGTTCCCAATGGACAAACAACATTAGCAGGGCTAGTTTTGAATCAATCTTGGACTGGTATAATCCAAAAATATTTCGGATTGTAATCAGTCGGTCTTTTTTATTAAAAAAATTTGACCTTTTCTACATTAATTAAATAACAGAACATTTCAAACCAAAGCTCACTAATGATAGGTCCGATTGGATTCTTAAATAGCTCCACATTGTTATATCTAGTTGATTACTTAAAATTTTATGGTCGTTTTGACTTTTAAAAGCATTTGATTTTTAAATAAATAATGACTTATTGAACTTTGCCTCTATATTCTCTTAATTTGGTCAACTTGTAGCTTTTTGTCGGCAATGAAAGAATGCTTCTTCCTTCTATTGAAATCAAATTCAATCTTTATTGCGGTCTTGCGCCTTAAGTTATGGTTCTCTGGCTTTGATATTACTAGACTTCACATTTTTTAAATTTTTCTAATTTTGTCACATTTTCACATTATTTAATATTCACAATATTTAAAGTTCGTATATCACATTATTGGCTTTCAAAACCAAGCACAATTGATAGTATTAAAATCCTTGAAGATATAGATCATGATTTTAACGGCTTCGACACTACTTTCTCGAAGAATTTATTTGAATTTTGTCTTTAACTGTCCTTTTTTACACTGTCTTTTTAGTCGTATGAAAATTCCAGTACAATGATCCGATTTCTTTGGCTTTTCATGGAAGATTAGATGATCCGATACTCTGATATTAGTAGATAGCTGATGGCTTTCATGACTCTGAAAACAATTGTTTTATAAATTGAAAAATACTAACTTCGCAATTTTGCTCCTTTTATGGACTGTTTGTTATCTAATCTCGTTAATTACGAGCCAAATAGGATATTATTGTTGTCAAAGGAAGGTTTCAAGAGGGATTGGTGCCACACAACCTAATGTTTAAAGATTTCGTTTACTTTACTGGCTTCGACACGAATCAAAAAGTAAATTAATTTTTGATTTTTGTCATGTTTGACGTTCTTTTTGTAGAGGAAGATTTCAATTCTTAGGGGATAGCTTTGGAAGAATAAACGAACCTATTAACTTATTTCATTCTGTAATTAATGGCGTTCAGGTCTTTGGAAATATTTACCGTTACTTAATTTTGCATTTTTTTTTTCATTTTTATCTACTTGTTACCTAGCTTCATTAATGAGAGGTTACATATTATATTATCGCTGCTCGCAGAAAGTGCAATCGAACCTTATTTGATGGCCATAGTATGACCTTACGGTTCCGAAAGCGTTTTCTGCCAAGTTTTAATTGATTTTTTGTTGTTACCGCACAAAAAATTGAATACCGGCAGTTCTTAATTCCTTCTATAGAAGTTTTGGTATTTGTACACCTATGGGATTTTTTAGTTGATTTCTAATGGTTTTCATTGCTTTGAAATTAATTGTTTTAAAAAAAATAAGCGAACTTTACAACTTTACTGTTTTTGTTCTTTATTGTCTAATTGTTACCAAACCTTTTTATTGAGTAGTCTCATATCTTTTCTGGTGAATTAAAAGTTATTTTGTTTAATATCAGTTTTATCTGACGCAGTTTTGACTTTGTTATTAAGTTTTGTTTTTTAAAACGGATATGAATTTTTTGATGTAATTTGATGCACATCTCATCAATCTAATGCGCCATTACTCACTCCACCACTGAGTTATTTTTTGGAGGCTATCTTTTCGTTCATACACCAATTTAAAAAAAATACTTGAAGTTTTGGGTTTTTCTATGTTCATTTGGTAGGCAACCATGCCAAAATTGTGGATGAGCGGGGTCGGAACCTTATGTGCAATTGCATATCACCGAGTCGCCTTGTTCATCTTCACATAAAAAGAGCAGCATTTCACAAATTCTAGCTGCCGTGCACAAAAACCCGTCGATTGACGATACTTTGTAGTGAACAATGAACAGTTCCTGTTCTTATGTTGTGTTTTCAAAAAGTGGCCGAAAAAAATTTTTTCGGTCTGACATTTGTTTAATCGTTTAGTATTTTTTAGAATGAACTATTTGGCGTTTATAAACATAGCCAATGAATTTTGCAACAATAGCCTTTGTTGTTCTCAACTGTTGTTGTTGGACGAGACAAAGATGCAAATCATAGGCCGGAAAGGCAACAATAAAAGAGAAAAGTCGATCACAATCTTGGAAAGGTCTATAAAGTGAGAGCATGTTCCTTACGGGAACGATCGTGGACGTATTTAGTCTAAATATCAACCAATATTGTATTGCGATAATTAGTTCTGAAGGATTTTACGTACCAATGACGAGGACTGATGTTTTCTTGGCATTCGTGTGTTGCTTTTTCTCATTGATTGTATTTGTCGGGTAGTGATGGAGTTTAAAATTAAGGGCTTTTCCATTAGGTTTTTAACGGAGAAATATGAGACACAATGTAAAGAAGCCCGAGTTGGAGCCCCTCTGGAAATTTGGGTGTTATTCTAAATTGAAACGAGGGGGATTGGTACCAGCTGTGCTTCGAACAGTAAGTGTTACACCTCTGAATTAAAAATTTCAAGCGGGTATAAGGGAGAGAACTTATTAGGAATATTCTTTAAACGTTTCAGCTGAACGTACTTTTTGAAGATTAAGAGAGACGCGCATAAGTCACAATTTTTAGATTCTTGTCTAAACTGCTTTTTTATAGCTCTAAGTGGAGCGTAGCTCTCAAACGAAGTTTATAGCAATTATTGTACTCCTGTGGTTTTTACTGCATTTTTTGCTTGACCGACATGGGGTCTGACCCTTTCGACTTTTCTTCCTCAAAAAAGGGATAACGGGTAGCGCCCAGCGGGCATTAATTGCTCTTAGAGCCTTTCAGCTTACTAGTCTCCAAGTATGCGATTCACAGAAACTGTTTTGGAGACTGATACTTATGGTGTGAAAGGGGTCCTTAGAAGTTGACCCACTCCCCCCCCCCCCCCACACACACACACACACACAAACAACACACACCCGCCGCATCAGCCCCCTCTCACTTCCCCTCCCCCCAATCCCTCGCCCTTTCACGTTCAGGCCGTACGGGCCCCGTGCAGCCAATAACCCCCTCCAACCGTTGCCCCCTCCCCTCCCACTGTTACCCCCCCCCCTGCTGCGTTCACTTCACGCTCCTTCAATTAAGCTAATGCTAGCCTCACTAAACCGTGGATAGTTACTGACAAAGCCAACCGCTCGCCGGTCGTTTGTGAGCAAATCGCCCGACGTTAGTCGGTTGTGTTTTAAATTTGCTTTACCTTCTGATCACGTTTTTTGTTTCACGCATTGAACTACGCAATATCATGAATACGGTCAATGTTATGAAACGGGATAAACAGGTAGGGCCCAGCGGGCATTAAGTTCTCTTAGAGCCTTTCAGCTCAGTATTCTCCTAGTATGTGACTCACAGAAACTGTTTTGGAGACTAATGGTGTGAAGGGCGGTTCTTAGAGGTTGACCACGCCCCCACGCTGCGCTCACCTCACACCCTTTCAATTAAGCTAAAGCTAGCCTCACTAAACAGTGGCTAGCTACTGAAAAGCCAGTCGGTCGTTTGAGAGCAATTTGCCCGACGTTAGTCGGTTATGTTAACACTAAATTTAGGGTAATTTTTACGTTGTTCTAAAACTCTATCCAGGTCATTGATAGATTACAGAATAAAGCCAGAGTGGCCGAATTATTATATTTGAATCCGAAACTTTGTAAACTGACAACTTTGTTTTGTTTTCTACGGCGTCAAGTTCCGTTTGAAGCTATTCCCCGCATTCTGAAGACTATTTTCTTTTAAAATTCTGTATCCGACCAAACGCTAAAAAAAATCCAAATCAGTCATTTTCTTTTGGTACTTTTCAAACAAAAACAAAGACTTCGAAAAAGTTTTCATTGCAACAATCAGTTGCTGCAATCCTAATTTTATGAAGGAATTAAACAAAATAAGCGTGACTGGTTGACCACTGGAACATTAGAATAATTAAAAAATACGTTGCTGATTTTGGGAAACTGGTTTTCATGAAAACGAACTTTATTAAATTCTCGCCCAAGAAGAAAATGCAATTATTTTTTTTCTGTTTCGCTCAAATATGGAGTCTTTTGGACCCTAAAGTTTTTTTGTAAGTTTGCGGTTGTTGTTGGTTCCCCTTGTCAATTTATTCCAAATGTATTCGTAGTTACTACGTATAATAGAATGAATTTGTCCCGAAAACTATTCGTTATATCGAATCTCAATATCACGCAACACTCGGTTGAACAATCATAAAAATTAGTTTTCAACGAGGAAAGATTAAAAAATATATTTTATTAGTTAAAATTTGTTTTAGACGGGCATCCTATTTTGTCATTTAAATTTGCTTTGATTTGAAATATTCATTTAGCAACTTCAAGAAGACGCATTTTCTAATTCATCTGAACCAGATGAATTAAAAAATGTGTCTCGTGATGTTGCTAAATGATTGTTTCAAAACAGCAGATTTAAATAACAAAATAGAACGTGGATTTACAAGTTTTTGCTATTAGAAAACATTTTAAAACTTTAAATTTAATCTGATTGTCATACTGAGTTTTGAGCGATATTGAGATTCGATATGAAAAAATAACCTTGTTTTGAAACATATTAATTTAGACACTTCAAGAGGCGAATTTCGTAAATCATCTGAACCATATTTAAGCGGATAAGCGTACACGAAGCAGTAATAATTTGATCTGATTAAAAATTTAAAACATTCATTGTCATTTTTTCGTCGAGAGTTGAAAAATATTGGAAATCGAATGAAGGATCTGTTCAGTTTTCGAAAAGTTTTTCAATGGTACAACTTTTTATCTCTCCGCGAAAGATATTGATTGGCTATAATTGTCATAACAAAAGTCAGGGTAGTATAAATTTTCTTACCCCCAAAGAAATTTGAAGGTTGGGACAAAAAGAAAAGTTTGTATTGTTGTTACTCCGTGCAAAAGTAAAAGAATTGTTGGCATATCAATTAACGACTCTGTTGTAAAGAATATTAGTAGTCCCTGAATGCAAAAACACATTGCTCGCTTTCATCGTCTATGAGATAATCTCTGGCATTTTTTTCCGAGCCTGTAGTTTGAATTCTTGTAATTTATTCTTCATTAATTTAAATAACATTTTTTTGCCTTTCATATAAAGTTCAGGCTGAATGTGCTCAGCCCCTGTTGTGAAATTTTCTGAAGCTTGTGAAACAACTACTAGAATGGATAATTTTCTAAGATAAAACACCTATTGAGTTAAAAAATGCCCTACAAAAATTGGCCTAATTAATGTTTTTCTTCAAGAGAATTTTGCAGAAAAAAGACGATTGGCCAGTTTTATTCAAACGAATCATTTTTTGAAATTATAGATTGACCACGATAGATTGAAAATTTACCTTTTACTTCTTTGAAAAGTGACAATATACTGAATCGTGTTAATATACTGAATTATGTAAATAAATCCGATATGAAAGACAAAGATTGAGGTTGCATCTCTCCATTGCATTGCTACTTGATACTTTCTCGCTTACCTCATTTCCAGTTTACAAATGGTTCGGCTGAAGTCATCACCTCGTCCCCTGACGGTAACGCAACAGCAGAACCAAACTTGGTCGCTAACTGGAACGGAAAGCTTCCAGTTTGAAGAGCAGATTCTAAAGTTGATCGAGTTTTCCAGAGTTAACGCTGCTGAAGAACCGACGACCCCAGAAAAGTCATCAAATCGTAAAAGAGGTCATGGTAAAGACGAAAATACGAAGCAAGAACCTCGAGCTGAGATGGTGTTCAAAGAAGGCAGCAGCTACGTTGAAAGACTTTGTGATGCCTCTGAAGCGTCGTTGGACGCCGCTTGCATAGTAAAACTTAAGTTCTCATCTTCCCAAAGCTTGAAAAACTGCAATTATCCTGTTATAAAGTTAAGAACAAGATCTTTCCAGATTGTTAGTGAGAAATCAGTATCAGAATCTCTGCGCAATCTGCTCTTTCATTCAACCGGCTGCTTAGATTTATATTACGACTTTGCTGAGAATAAATACGTTCTTGTTCGCAACGACGGCAACTTTGCGAGTGGTAGAAACAGTGTCAAATTTTCATTCGCTCAAGAATGTTATGCTGATTTTGAAGTTCTCTCAGCTGTTAGTTTTCTGAGCAGGAAGAAATCGATATTTCTCACGGTGCAGTTTTCGGACGATGAATTGAATTCTGACGAACTGTGGGTAACTGAGTATCTTAACGGTTCGCTGGCTTTTGATTTTGGCTCAATTGGTGACTCATTTATATACGATCCTCAGTACTTGATGAAGCGTGCAATCTCTGCCAGATATATGGAAAAGTTCCTACAGCACGTGTTTTGGAATCAGAGAAGTTCGGAACAAGACAATCTTTTACCAGGTTAGATATTTATTTAGTTTTTGAGTACGTTTCCATGCTTCGCCTTTAAAGTATCAAAATTTTGTTTCCCTTAAAGGATTCCGTTTGTTTTATTAGTTTACATCAATGAGGTTATTTCCATTGTTCATAAAAAGGTGATATTTCTCAAGAGTTTCTGGTTTTTGTGCCATTCTAAATATCCTAGATAAATGCGGACACGGCATAATTTTAAAAGGTCACTAATTCATATCCTAGACCACGAGAAAGGCCAGTTCCTGAATCCCGACGATATGAACACAATCTTAAGGCTGTGCCAGACGGAGAGCGATGAAGTTAGTCCAGTCGGAACTGGGATCCAAGTGGAACAGAGCAGTGAGTTGATTCCACTGCTGAGACCCTACCAGAAGGCAGCTGTTGAATGGATGCTGAAGAAAGAACGACACCCAACAAGTTGTTTCGTTAACTTTCAAGGTTTTAATATCTGCATTGAAAGTTTTGCCAGGGATACGTTATGGCTTTTTTATAATTCAAAGGGTATTAAGTGGCTATGAAGCTCTCTTTAAGGCTTTATAGGCTCTCAAGTGTACGGATCACCGAAGCTGCAGAGCAAGCAGAATTTCATTGTATGAAGGGCAATGTCAAATTTGGTAGGTTTGGACCCCGCGCCATTTTTTCCCCTGCCCTTTACCCAGTGCGGCTGGCCTCCCTAAGCTCAAGCTACCTGCAAGGAAAGCTAACTCCTTGCCTGCCGTTCGAGTCAATTCGTTCGACAGCAAATGAGTTGGCTTATCTTTTTCAACATTTTGATAACACGAATTTAAAAATTTTTTACATAAAATTTGCAATTTTAAGATTTTTGAAATTATTTGTATTTTTTCACTTTTTCTTGCTTCAGTGGCCGGGTAACGTCCTCGAGGATTTAAAAGTTTGTTGCTGCATAGTTGCTAGGCGCAATGAAAGGAATAGTATTAGACATTTTAATATCACGATTTTTTGGAATTTTTTGATAGTTTCTCAAATTTTCTGATAATTATTGTTATGTTCCTATTTTATTGATCTTTATGAACCAATGAAATATTTTAAGACTTGTTTTTGGGTTACTGGATAGCCTCCGGAGACAATGAAATGTTTTTGAAGATATTAATATGACAAATTTTAGCAAAATTTCACTAAAATGTGCAAGTGATCTTTAATTTTGTCATATATCGATCTTTACGGGCCAACTTTTTTCTGTCTTGCAGATGTGTTTCTGGGCAGATTCCAGAGTCAAGAAAGTGGGTTTTAAATTTTTTAATATTGCATAATTAAAAACTAATTTTTTCAATTTTCTTTTCCGCATTTATTGGCGAGTGAATTTCTTTCAAGGTTTGTATGTGGGTTTATGGGAAAAATTGAATAGATCAAAATTGGCATTCAGGGTGAAAACAGAGCAGTTTTAGCAACGATATCATTAATGTTTAGTTTGTTCGATTATTTTAGTTTCTCTCAACTTTTTGAGACTGTTCTTGGCTGGCATTGTTCAATTGATCTGCTGGTCAGTTAAATTTGTTCCAAGTTCTTCATTCACTTCTTTGGTGTTTATTTCAGGACTTGTCGTGCTATTTTTTGTATGAAGTTTTCACACCTTTTTCGATGACTTTGTGGTTTTGAAACGAGATAAACAGGTAACGTTTGGTGGTCATTAAGTTGCAGTAGAGGACCTCATCTGACTGTGTTCTTTTAGGTGCCTGATGTGCTGAATCTGCTGTAAGGCCTAAATTCAAGGTGAAGAGGTCAGTTCTCGCTGCTTTTGAGCCTTGAATGCAGCAATTTTTACTTTTTTTGTCATTTTTTAATTGTGTAAACTTGTTTAATTTAAAGGTCGGTTTATATGGCTTCTGCTATGTGAAATTTTTTTTTCTGTTAATTTCTTTGGTTTATTTGTGGTGTTGATTAATATTTTAACACCAGAGACAATGCCTTTTTGCTAATTTTTTCCTGATATTTAATGAATATATGCAGACCCAGGGGCGAGGGAACCTCCTCTAGGGTTTGAGAATTAGTTACAGCATAGTCGATTTGGCCAATGCAATGGTTTTCAACATTTAATATCACGAATTTCTGCAATTTTTTATATAAAATTTGATTTTTTTCTTAAATTCTGAAAATGTTCCGAGTTTATCAATCTTTTTGTGCCAGTGAAGATTTTGTGACTTCCAATTGGGTTACTAGTTGGCTTCTGGAGACAATGAAGTGTTTTTGAAGATTTTAATATTAGAAACTTTAGCGAAATTATTAAAATTTGCAATTGTCCTCTAATTTTTTTGAAATTTTCTCTTATATCGATCTTTTCTGGCCAAATTTTTTAAGTCTTGCAGGTGAGTTTCTGGACAGATTCCAGAGTCAAAAAGGTGATTTTGATTTTTTCAATTTTTGTATTAAAGAAAATTTTTTCAATTTCAATTTTTGAAGTATCTGTCATTTTTCTCGATTTTTTCTGAATTTATTGGCCAATAAATTTCTTTCAAGGTTTGTGCGCTGGTTTATGGATGTATATAAATGGATCAATTTAGGTTACATTTGTTCCAAGTTCTTAATTCAGTTCTTTGTTTTTTTTAGGACCTGTGCTATGTTTTGTAAGATGTTTTCAGACCTTTTTTCATGTTTGCTTTTGAAACGAGTTAAAAAGGTAAAGGTTTGCGGGCATTAAGTTGCAATAGAGTACCCCAGCTGGATTCAATCGCTTTTTAGTTGCTGAATGTACTAAAGGTGCTGTAATTTCTAAATTCAGGGTGAGAAGGTCAGTTTTTGATGTTTTTGAGCCCTGAATGCAACAAATATATCTGGTTTGGGCAATGGATTGGTCTTTTAATATAGCGAAATTCTGTCATTTTTTTGATAACTTTTGATTTTCAGAATTTTGAAAATGTTCCGAGTTCATCGATCTTCATGAGCCAGTGATTTTTTTTGGCTTGAAATTGGGTTACTAGATAGGTTCTGGAGACAATGAAATGGATTGAAGATATTGACATCACAAAAAATTTTTGGTATGTTTGAGCCTTGAATGATGCGATTTTTCCTCTTTTCTGCCAGTTTTTTAATTTTTTGTTAATTTATGTTAAGGGTCGGTTTATATGGCTATTGTGCTATGTGAAATGTTTTCTTTTCTGTTAATTTCTTTGGTTTATTTGTGTTGTTGATGAATCTTTTAACACCAGAGACAAAGCCATTTTTGCTAATTTTTTCAAATTTTTCAATATTTCTGATATTTGTTGAATATATGCAGACCCAGGGGCGAGGGAGACTCTATATGCAGACTCTAGGGTTTGATAATTAGTTTGATAATTAGTTTATATGGCCAATCGAATGGTTTTCAATTCTTGTTTTTGTCAATTTTCATATTAAATGTTTGGTTATTTTAAAAGTTGGTCATATTTTATATGGCTTTTATTTTCTGGGAAATGTCTTTTCAGGCTGAAGTTATTGGTTATAAACATCACCAGTTTCAGCAACATGTTATTATTTGGTATTTTCAGGTTTTGTTTTTTAAGTTTTTGTACCTGTTCAATTTCTTTTTGATTTAAGTGGCAACGAAAATTTCCTGGAGCCTAAACCTATGGAAATTAATAAACATTAGCCTTACACAGTCTATTTTGAATGGTTTTTTTAAGATTTGAATTTTTTGTTCTGATCAACTCCCGCCCTCTTTTTGGCTTGTATATAACCTGAATTTTTATTTTAGCCTGCAGGGTTGCCATTTTGTAGTTTTGGCAAATTGGAAATTACTGGTTTTGTTGAAATTATTTCCTTCTGCTTTGTATTGCATTTAATTGCGTTTTATTGGATTTAATTGCGTTTTGTTGCATTTAATTGCGTTTTATTGCATAAAACGTTATTAAGTATTATTTAATTTTGAATTTTAATGTAAAAGATTGATTTTTGGTTTCAATGTGTTATGTAGTAAAAAATGCCAGTTAATCAGTAACATATCTTGCTGCTGGTCTCGAAATATTTTTTAACAACACAAAGTCAGGACAATGACACTATAATGAAAATTTTTATTAGAAACTTGCTTTTAAAAAATTCACTTTTGTGGTTTTTGCTTCTGCTTGTTTGTGTTCAGAAAGATCTGCGAATTGCCTATTTGTGTTTTCATTTTTTCTAATTCTGGTATAATAATTGTAGCTTCTCGGTACCTTAACAACCAGAGAATCTACAATACAAATTCTTTTTTGATAAATCTCAATTTGTGTAGAAAAATTTTTGTTTGGCTTGTTTTGTCCAATTCTTCTCTTAGTCAATTGTGGAATTTTGAAAGTTTCAGGTTTTTTCTTGGGATTGTTTTTCAGGACTTGTACTGCTATATTTTTTATTTCAACGAGATTGTTGGGGCAATTTTTTTTGTTCGAAATCGTTAATTGGATTTTGGCCACACTTGGCTTACATCTCTCAAAATGACGTACTCTCTCTCAATTTCACTTTTGCTAACTTAAAATGAAGGAGATAAGGTCAGCTCAATATATGTAACTATAAATGAAGGTTATTTGAGGACAGCTAATAGAACCAACTCATAGGTTATGCAGTTGCTTCTAAATCAATTTATAACATCTCACTTAGCAATTTAAAAAAAACTAATAATTCTCTTCTTCGGTCTTATTTTTAATTTCATTTTTGAGACTGCAGGTCTACGAATCTATTGCAGCTATTTTCTGGTGATCTACCAGCTATACTTTTATCTCTCCGAACGCAAAGAAACTGAAATTAGCTCTTCCCTTAAAGTCATCCTTAGATTTGTAATTGGACATTGTAACACATGTGTTTGCTTTCCAGACGAATCTGTTCATCCGCTGATGCAAAAAGTGAACATTCCAACAGTTACTCAAGATGAATATCCGAAGCATTTCTTCATTAACTTTTCAACCGGACAGTTTGCCTTCTCCCGCCCGCTGGCCTTCAGACCTCAACCGGGAGGAGTTCTGGCCGACGAAATGGGTCTTGGGAAGACGTTGGAAGTTCTGGAACTCATTCTCAAACATCCCAGATCCGAATTCGATCAATATAGCTTCCCTAATTTTGATATTAAAGGTACACAATTAAATCACAATTGGTTGAGCGTAGAAAAATTGTTTTTTGGCGATTTAGCTTTTTTATAAAATTGATTGAGGGCTGCTGAGCTATTTGAGAATCTTTACTTTAATGGTTAACTAGGCTCTTGACCTTGAGAAATTCGTTGATCACATTTGTGAATTGATTAAAGAATTACGACATTTTGTAGTTGTTTTGGGTTTTTACCATTCCACTTGGAGTGAAATCAGTACTTGCGTATAACTAAGAGTGGTGGGTGAGAAATGTTGGCAATCAATTTTCATCTTTTTAAGATCCATGAAACGATAGCGAGGCTACTCTTGGTTTATTCATAGTTTTTGCGACGCGGAGAGTTTTGGTGATCTTAAATTGGTTAAGTGTTAGTGAATATGATGTAAAACTCAGTGCCGAAAGAGCGAGCGAGCGCGAAAAAAAGTGTAAAAATTTTTTGCTTTTCGAGTAAAAATAGGGTCACTTGCGGCCTTTTAAAAGCATGTTTTTGAACTCAAGTTCCAACTCTTGAATTTTCTACCGAAGTGGTTCTTCTTACAGATATTTGAAAGTAGTTGTGGCGCAATTGAGACCATTTTAAACATATATTAGATGTACTAAAGAAATTTTTAGCTATTTTGCGTTTTGTTGTTTTAAAAGCGTTTTTAATAGTTTTGTATTTTAAGTTTTACAGTATACGAGGAGCTGTTTGTTGGCGCAGTTTCAATTTTTGGTGGAATGATTATTTCATTGTTATGGTTAGTTCTGTCAGAAAAAAAATGATTGAATTATATCAATTGTTTTTGATTGCTCTCGAACGAAGATCGAAGCAATTATTGTAAATGTGTCAAAATTTTTTATTGACCGTTTTAAGGTCTTAAGGGCCTGATTGCCGAGTGGTGAGTGCTTAAGTCTAGGAGGCGGGAGGTCGGTATTCGGATTTTTTCTCACCCATAAAGAAAAGTTTTTCCTTGCTACAGCCCCCTCTTAATTAAATTACCCCGCCTGTCGTTCGAGAGCAATTTGTCCGGGGTTAGTCGGTTTGTTTTGAAATTGGTTTGGTGGTTCTTCGAATAGGTTTTCCCATTCATTTGGTTGCTATGAATTATTTTATTGTGAATTAAATTGAACTTGAAGAAACTAATTCGTGTTTTTTTTACAGATCTTTAATTTTTTTGTTTTTTCCCGTCTTAGTATGCTCAGTTTTTGTTCTTTGTCATCTAAGTATCACGTCCTGTGCTGAACAAAAAATGTAATATGCAGTGTTGACTATAGATATTTTGGAGTTTCATTTTTTTAATATTGGCAAAACTTACGTTGTTTTCAATTTTCTCCGTGCTTTTCTCCGTTTTAAATTGAAAAATATAGAAGTAAATTATTTTTAAGTTCAGTGAGTGTATGATTAGGGTCTATTAAGTACTACTTTGCCTCGGTGCCAGAGTCTTCAGGCTATATTTTTTTAATTCGTTTTCTTCACGATTTTTGCTACGAGCCGACTATTTGAGTACGGGCCATGAAGTCAAAGTACGCCTTTTTTCGGGTTATTCGTACCGTTTTGCTGCTGAATTTATGTGCGTAATTCCAATTGTTACTGTAATTTTGTTAGTCAATCGTTTTTTGGGAATACATACACTCAACAAAATGACTACCGCAATCTAAATCGATAATGTGAACTCTAATGGATAATTATAAGTCTTCATTGCTCCGACCCCTCTTGAGGGGGGAACTATATACTCAAATGGGTTTTTTTGTTCAGACGATTTTGGCGGATCGATATATTCATCGTAGAGAATATCGTGAGACTGGTATCATTAGAAAGCTTGTCCAGCGTAGAATATGGAACTAGATATTTTTTATTTTGGCTTTTTACAGGGAATTATCGAGGTTAAAATTTTGAGAAAATAGTGTGAATTCCGGTGAGATTGTATTCGCATTTTCCGGAATTTTTGAATAAAACTTCGCCTATTTTGCAAAAATTTGTTTTTTTAAAGTGTTTGTTGATTTTTGTTTGTAAAGACGAAAAACTTTATTGGAGGCCATTTTTAGTATTTTTTTGTCAAAAACTCCGGCTAAATTTTTCAAAATTAATACTTTTTCATCAGAAACAGCACGAAAGAAGTTTCTTTAGTCCAGTTTGATTAAATTACACAGGAAGTACAGACCCAAACACCACTAACACAATCTTTTTAGACTGAAAATGGGGCTTTTTCTGCTTCAAATTCCTTTGAGAGTGCTATGTGATTAAAACTTTGCCGTTTTTTGCTAAATTTATTCGTTGATTATCAAAAAAGCCGCATCTATTTTTGAGTTTTTAGCTAACAAAATATCAATATCTGGAACATTCGAATAATTAGGTGTTCCTAATGGACAAACAATATTAGCAGGGCTAGTTTTGAATCAATCTTGGACTGGTATAATCCAAAAAATAACTCCAAACTGTTGTATCTAGTTGCTTACTTGAAAGCTTATAGTCGTTTTGACTTTTGAAAAGTTTGATTTTTAAATAAATAATTTATTGAACTTTGCCTCTATTTTCTCTTAATTTGGTCAACTTGTAGCCTTGTGTCAGCAAAGAAGGAATGCTTCTCCTTTCTACTGATTTCAAATTCAATCTTTATTGCCGTTTTACGCCTTAACGTTTCTGGCGTTGATATTAATAGATTTCACATTCTTTTTAATTTTTAGGTATTTGCCCATTTTTCATGTTTTCTAGTTTTGTCACATTGTCACTTTATTGGCAGTTCATATATCACATTATTGGCATTCAAAATAAGGCACAATTGATAATATTAAAATCTTTAAAGCTATATATTATGTTTTTAACGGCTTCGACGCTACTTTCTCGAATAATTTAATTAAATTTTTTCGTCTCTAACTGTCGTTTTTAATTTGTCTTGTTTGTCGTTTGAAATTTCCTGTACAATGACCCGGTTTCATCGGTTTTTCATGGAAGAATAGATGAGCTGATATTCCGATATCAGTTGATAGCTGATGATTTTCATGACTTTAAAACAATTGTTTTTCAAAATGAAAAAAAAACACCTCGCAATTTTGTTCCTTTTATTGTCTGTTTGTTACATAGTCCCTTTAATTACACGCCTAATATGACATTGTTGTTGTCAAGGACGGTGTCAAAAGGGATTGGTGTCACGAAATCTAATGGTTTTAAAGAATTCGTTATGATTTTACTAGCTTTGACATGGATTTTTTACAAAAAAAGTAAATTGGTTTTCGATTTTGTCATATTTGACGTTCTTTTTGTAGACTTAGGACATATTCTGGATAATTTCAGGTCCCAAAGGCTTCCTTAGGATGAATAAATGAACCTATTTAATAATTTCATTTTGTAATTAATGGACTTCATGTAATTGGAAATATTTTTTTTTTCGAAAAAAACAAATATTACCTAATTTTGCCCTTTTTCTTTTTTATCTACTTGTTACCTACTTTCATCAATAAGAGGTCACGTAATACATTATGAGGTTTCAAAAAAGGTGGGTGCAATCGAACATATTTTGAGGGCCAAAGTATGGCTTTAAGGCTTCGAAAGCGTATTCTGGCAAGTTTTAATTGATTTTTGTTTGTTGTCTATATGTTGTTCTTTTTGTAACCGCATAAAAAAATGGAGCTTAAGTCCCTTCCCTAGAAGCATTGTCAATTGTAAACCTATGGAATGTTTTTAGTTGATTGCTAATGATTTTTATTACTTGGAAATTAACTGTTTTTAAAGAAAAATAGGCGAATTTGTCAACTTTACTGTTTTTGGTGTTTATTGTCTAATTGTTACCAAGCCTTATTATGGACTGGTGAATTATTTTCTGGTGAAGTGCAAGTTATTTTATTTAGTTTTATTTTTATCTGACGCTATTTTGACTTTGTTATTAAGTTTTTTTTTAAAACGGACATAAAGTTTTTGATGTTATTATTCTTTGTTGTTGTTGTTTGATTTTGCTGTTCGTCTTGACCCGCTTTCTTAATATTGGCATATCTTGTCATCTAATGCATCATAATTTACTCCACTGAGTTTTTTGCTTTGCAGGCTATCTTTTGGTTCATACACCATTTTTTTTTGAAAAATACTTGGTAGACAATTAGGCCAAAATTGTGGATGAGCGGGGTCGGAACCTTGTGTGCGATCGCACATTACCGAGCCTCCTTGTTAAATTAAAATGTTTGAGATCAGAATCTGATATTTTGAGTCACAGTCTCTCGCGCCTTTTGCTCGGCAATCTGTCGGCCATGTTTCACTATCATGCACTATAAGGTAATCAGAGGGAGGTATCAGGATTTGCACCATTCCAAAGCCGTTTTTAATTAATTTCTGCTTTATAGCTTCCAGTGTTAATTTAGAACTTTTTCTATGGTTAGCGGTCTTTTTTTGTGGGTTTTCAAATTTCTTTGTTTTTATTAATAGCCGCCCTCATCTTCTCAGCTGGCTATTATTGCGCTCGTATTTTTTTTTACAATTCAAAGAATTTGAATTGTATTGGTGCGCTGTGTGTTTTTTTTTAATGTGTTCACACGTTTTCCAATGACTTTGATCTTTCGAAACGGGATAAACAGGTAAAGCCCAGCGGGCATTAAGTTTCATTAGAGGCCCAAAGTGGGCTTTAGTAGTCCTTCAATTGCGTATAGTGGTGCAGCTGCTGGGATGGCCTTAATTAAAGGTTAAAAGGTCATTTTTAGGAGTTTTTCGGCTCAAAATGGTGCAATTTTTCGTGTTTTTTTGTGATTTTTTTGAGATTTTTGTTTGATTAGTCTAAGGTTGAGGTTTTTAAAAGCTGATGAAGGCCTTTTGCGAGACAAATTTGCTTGTTATGACCATTTTATGAGCTATATGTCGTGGTACTACAAACGCAAACACACAAAATGATACTAATTTTTGCAATTTTTTTCAGGTTTTTTGAAATTTTTGTCCTTTTTTGAGTTTTTTACCCCTAGGTGTCACGAAACCTCCTCTAGGGTTTGATAAAGGGTTGGATGATAGATTACTGCACAGTTTCTAGTGGTAATGGAACGGTTTTCAACTTTTTGACATCATGAGTTTTAGCATTTTTTGACAAAAGTTGCAAATTTTTCATGTTTTTTGACATATTTATTGTCATCCTTCAAGTTGTTTGAGTCCCAGGGGCAAGAAACCCATATTAGGGGTTGGATAATAAGTTACTGAAAAATTTTTAGTTGCCATGGAATAGGTTTCATCTTTTGAATATCACAAATTTTAGCAATTTTTTTGAACAAATTTGTATTTTTTTCAGGTTTTTGAAAATTTTCATCATTTTCTCAGTTTTTCCAGTTTCAGGAGTAGGCAATCTCTGTTGAGGTTTGTTAATAGGGAACTGCATAGTTTCTAGTAACAATGGAACGCTTTTTTAATGTTTCGAATTTTAGCATTTTTTTTTTAAGATCTGCAATTTTTTTAATGTTTCCTAAAGTTTTTGTCAGATTTTGATATTCGTCCATTCTCAAGTGTAAGAAAACCTATTCCACGTTTTGATGAAAAGTTAGTGCACGGGTTTTAGTTTCAATGGACTTGTTTTCTACAATTTAACCTTTCGACTTTTAGAAATTGTTTGATAGAATTTGCAATTTTTTTCAAGTTTTTTTTTTAAACTATTTGTATTTTATTTATTTTTTCTTGCCTCAGTTGCCAGGTAAACGCATCCAGGGTTCGACAATATTTTATTAAATAGTTTCTAGGGGGCAATTGAATGGCTTTCAACATTTTAATAGAAGGAATTTCTATTTTGAAATTTGAAATTTTTTCTAAATTTTATTGCCTATCGATCTATGAGCCAATGATTTTTTAATGCTTGGAATTGGGTTACTGGATAGCCTCTAGAGACACAGAAATGATTCTGAAGATATTTATATCAAAATTTTCAGCAATATTTTCTTATAACTTGCAATTGATTTCTTTTTTTTTCTTAAATTTTTTGGTCATTTTCAAGTTAATCGATCTCCAAGGGCCAATGAATATTTTTCAGGTATTGCGGATATAATACTGGACCGATTTCAGAAACAAAAATTGGTTTTGAACATTTTTTTGTAATAGGTGTTTTTAAAGGGAAAAAGTTTTGCCTTAGGTTTAAAAGCTTCAAGAGTTTTAGCAATGAGTTTGTTTTTGTTTAGTTTTGACTCTTTTAGTTTCTCAATTCTTTGGTGATTTTTGTGTTCCGGCTGGCATTGTTCAAGTGATCTGCTGATCAGGCAGAGTGCGTCTGAGTTTTTCATTCAATTCTTTGAATTGTATTTCAGGACTTGTCCTGCTATGTTTTTATACTTCGTCAAACTTTTTTTCGCTTTACCATTTTGCCGCTTTTTCGACATTTTGCGTGAAATCTTTTTGACTTCTCTAGGCTAGTTTCTCTCTTCTCTCATTCTGCTTAAAGTGAATTTGAACATCAGTTGCCCAGCAAAGCAATTCAAAATGAACAGAGTCGGTATAAAAAATTGAAGTCAGAAATAGAAACGGGATAAACTCATAAAGCCCAATTTTAGATGCCCGCTATTTGAACGTCGTTCCTATAAGTCTTAGTTACCATCTCTAATGCTTATTGGTATTGATAGTAGCCCCTGTACCCTCTCTCTAGGAAACAGAAGTACGTTATGTTCAACTACGAAATGCCATCAAAATGAATCGGACTTAAAAAATGTTTTTGTACAAAAATATATTTTTTTCAATATCTTCTATTCTTTCAATCCCAATCATGCTTATTAGAATCAACGGCGGCTATTTTCCGGCAATCTGCCGGGTATGTTATGAATTATTTGTTAAATAGTACGTATAAATGCAAATAAATATTAAAAACAACTTTGAATTATTAAAAATTGAATTATTAATCAAGTTTGGTTTAATGGGGATTAGTTTTGTTACCATTGCTTCCAATTTTCTATTGTTATCATTTGTTTGTTTTCTATTGCTTGCATTTTTTCTATTGTTTACTTCTCTTTGTGTTTTATTTAGCATATTTAACATGTGATTCCGATAGTCTCAATTGTCTCTTAATATTGCAATTCTTCAATAAGCAGTTTTTGTTTTAGAGCCCACTAACATTCCAAAATCAAGTGAACGTGTTGAACTGGAGAGCGACGATGACGCGTATAATTGTGTAGATTTATTTTGTGTCTGTGGAAATATTAGCCACGATTATAATGATGACGAGGACAGACGATTGGGAGACCCTTTAAAGTGTGTTCAGTGTCAGTCTTGGATGCACCCTGCTTGCTTCTCTCAGCTTGCTGCAAATCGATTGAAGAGGAAGCGGAAGTTCGACGATGAAGACTTGGGCAGAACAGTTTTTGATCACAGAATGAAACGATTCGTTTGTCCGTTTTGTGTCGTTGAGAAAAAGGTTAACAACTGGTTGATTCATTGCTCTCAGCTCTCAAAAAAGTTTGTGGCGATTAATTTTTTCCTGTTGGTCTTTTTTGCAATTTGTCGAGGGCATTAAATTGCCTAACTCGTCTGTTAGTACATAATCTCCAAAATTTCTGGGTAGGCGTAAATTGATGACGTGGAGGCCAGTTCTTTGGAATTTTGGAACCCCACTCCAACTTCAGATATACTCAAAGCTTTGACTAGCGACGAACATCCCTCGCCAGCTTTTTGGGAGCTATTCTACATAAATCAAAGTAACAAAGGAAATGTACGTTTCACAAGTGTAGGTTTCAAAATGCGACTTCTTATTTGATAAGAATTCATAAATTCACTGATTTTCAAACCACATACGTAAAAGAAACTGGTTTTTTGAAACGAAAAACAAATGAAATTTTTCAACCAATTTTTTTCAACTCTTCTTTTCTTGAATATATCTTTTTACGTATTGACAAATTATTAATCAAACTGATCTTCTGTAGTACATTATTTACTTGAAGAATTGATAGTTTTGAAATATCAACACAATGTGTAATTTTCTGAAAAACTTTTAAAAAAATCATTTATAGATTCTTTGATAAATTGCGCTTCAAATGGATCCATTCTATGAGTGTATAGAATAGATTTCTTTTAACTGTATAATTAATTAGTTCCTTGATCTAGAAAATAATGAAAAAAGCAATTCTCATGAGTTTCTATTAAAATAACGACTTTTTGTAGCTTCATAAAAATCGAAAAGGTGAAGATCTAAAATTTATCGAATTCGAGTTTCATATAGTCTGTGGATTGAATGAGAAAGGCGGGCAAACAGATTGTTGAGATCCCCAGTTTAAAGAACCGCCTAGACCAAACAAAAGACTTTCAAGAAAGTAATTATCCATCTTTGTGACCTCTATTGAATTTCCATTAAGGTTTATGCTCACTTTAGATTTAATAAGTGGGCGCATGTCATTTTTATTGATTGATGAAGTTCATGAAAGAATTGACGTCATGCATAGTAAGACCTAACGTTGCGCACACATTCAGCTGCAGAATTTTAGAAGCAACCAAAAAAATCCAATACCACGTTTTTGATCTTAATCAAATTGCCTTAACAAAAATCGGGATGACGACGATAGTTTTTTTTTGTTTTTTTTTGTATTTTTGTTTTTTTGTCTGGTAGTTTTTAATTGCTCTCAAACGAAGTTTGTAGCAATTATATTAGTCCTGTCGGTCTTTTTTTTTTATGCGATTTTTCGCTTGACCGAATTTTCGTCTGACGCTTTTGACTTTTCGTCCTCAAAAACGGGATAAACAGGTAGCGCCCAGTGGGCATTAAGTGCTCTTAGAGCCTTTCAGCTCAAACTGTTTTGGAGACTTATAATTATGGTGTGAAGAGCGGTTCTTAGAGGTTGACGACCCCTCCCCCCCCCCCCCCCCAACTGTTGACCCCACCCCCCACTATTGCCCCGCACCGCCCACCGCGCTGTTGCCCCCCACCCTACTGTTGCCGCCCCCATCAGCACCCCCTCTCCCCATGGCTAGTTACTGACGAACAACCGCTCGCTAAAAACACGCAATTTATACAAATTTTCACAATTTTTTCAAGCTTTTTGAAATTTTTTGTCCTTTTTGTAAAAGTTTTGTCAAATTTTTGATCTTTATCAACCCTAGATGTCAAAGAACCCGCTCTATGGTTTGATAATAGGTCACTGCACAGTTTCTAGTGGTAATAGAATGGTTTCAACATTTCAACTTTGCGATTTTTTGCAATTTTTGGAAAAAAAATTGCAAATTTTTTCAAGGTTTTTGAAAATTTTTGTCGGTTTTCAGGTTTATCAAGCCTCAAGAGACCAGGAGCCTCCTCTAAGGTTAGATGATAGGTTACTCTATAGTTTCTAGACGTAATGGAATTTTTTTCAAGAATTTAACATCACGAATTTTAGCATTTTTGTTGAATAAAATAGAATTTTTAAAATTTAAAATATTTATTGTCATTATTCAAGATTTGCCAGCCTCAGGGTTCAAAAACCTGCTTAAGGTTTCGATAATATGTGGCTGCATAGTTTTTAGTGGTAATGGAATGGTTTTCAACTTTTTAATATTACAATTTTATCGATTTGTTTTTATAAAACTTGCAATTTTTTCAAGTTTTTTTGATAATTTTTGTCATTTTATAGGTTTACCTAGCCTTAAGAGCCAAGGAACCTCCTCTAGGGTTTGATAACAAGTTTTTGTATAGTTTCTAGATGTAACGGAGTGTTTTTAAAGATTTTAACAATTAACGAGTTTTAGCATTTTTTTGAATAATTTTTTGCAATCTTCATGATTTTTTGAAATTGTCATTTTGTAAAGGTTTTTCCAGCCTCAAGAGCCAAGTATCCTTCTTCGAGGTTTGATACTAAGCTGCTGCTTAGTTTCTAGAGTTATGGAATGGTTATCATTTTTTAATGACTCGAGTTTTAGAATTTTTTTGATAAATTTTTCAAAAATTTTTATCATGTTCCAATTGTATGGATCTTTTTGAGCCAGTGAAACTGTTTAAGGCTTGAAACAGGCATACTGGTTGGTCTCTTGAGACAATGGAATTGTGTTCTGAAGATATTAATATCACGAATTTTAGCAAGACTTTGTTAAATTTTGCTATTGTTTCAAAAATTTTTGAATTTTCATGTTCTTTTCTGAGTTTAACGATCACTGCTGGCCAACGAAGCTTTTTAAGTCTTGCAGATGAGTTTCATGACAAAAATCCAGAGACAAAAAATGTTTTTTATTATTTTTTTACTGCGAAATGTGACATTTTTCGTTGGAATTTTGCACTTACATTTTTTTCTATATGATTTAGTTACTAATCAGTGTAGAAAACTTGAAGTTGTAGAATCGAATCTCATCATGGAAAAAGTTCCTAGGTCTCTCTCGCTCTCTCTGTATTGGCTGGCGTTTCTTTCCTTCTCCTTCACGCTCACGTTTAATCTCTCTCTCTCTCTCTCTCTATCTCTCTCCTTAATTCTTTTGTTGATGCCGCACTTCAGCGGCTGTTATGTGGCGTGATGTCATCGTCTATTACCCTAATCTCAGGCCTCTTCAATCAAGCTAAAGCTAAACTCACTAAACAGTGGCTAGGTACTGACAAAGCCAACCGCTCGCTGGTCGTTTGTGAGCCATTCGCCCGACGTTAGTTGGTTATGTTTCAAATTTTAATTTGGTGTTTCTTATCTTTTTTTTGTAACTTGAAATAAATTAAGTTCAACCTCATTTTTGTCTTCCAAATGTTTTCAAATTACGTTTTATTGATACGTCATATATAGAGCAGCATTTCTTAATAAATTTTTTGGGTTATGGGTTTTTGCAAGCGGAATAACAGCGTTTTTAACTAAGTAGAAAAATTAATTTCTCAAAATGAGAGAATTCCAAGAATGATATTTTACAGTAGAATTTAGAGATTTACAGGAGATATCTGATTATTAGATCAAGATGGTGATTTGATTTTGGGGATGAAAAAGGACTCAAAAATCAGCTGTATATATACCCATTATCAGTGTGAAAAAGTCAAGATACAAAACTAATCTTAGCACCATGATTTATAGTGCGGGTCGCCAGGGTTACCCAATATGGTTTGCTTCTGCAAATCAGTCGCAAAGGGAACCATAAATGGAATGAATTTGCACTTTTCTAAGAATTCATTCACACTTCCGGAGATATCATAATCATTTATTACATGCTGGGAAGATTTTACATCTATTAATCTAACTCTACTAATAGTTATCTAGAATCATCAGTTTGAACCGAGTATCGATTCACAGCACCATTTCTTGAAGATTCATTTATATCAGTATTGGTGACTTGAATCAATTTGCCTCTGTCAGATTAATTTGGTAAGTTAAACTTTCTAATAATACTAAGTTTAAGTCTTCAACTCGAATCAAAATTCTAACACCCCCACTCAGACTTGAGCTGATTGCGTAGAGTCTGTTCCCATCAAAACTGCTCTGAATGTTTCCACTTTCGGAACGGGTAAGGACTTTGTGAAGATGTCCGCTGCCATTTTGTCTGTAGGAACGTAATGAATTGAAATAGTCGCATCCTCCGTCTTGTCCCGAATGAAGTGAAACTTTGTCTCGATGTGCTTGCTCCTCTTGTGCATTACTGGGTTGCGGTAAAGTCTGATACAACTTTGGTTGTCCTCTCCAACTGCTATTGGACGTTTGTTGGATGCCAAAATCCTCTAGAAGTTGTTTCAGGTAGAGTGCTTCCTGAACTGCTGCTGCCATGCCCTGATATTCTGCTTCTGATGAAGAAAGAGCAATTGTGGCCTGCTTCTTGACACCCCATCTGAGTGCTGCGCCACGTCCGTTGAGCTTGAAGTAATAGCCCGTTGTTGATTTTCTGTCGTTCACAGCTCCAGACCAGTCAGTCTGCAGCACTTTCCCCCACTAAGTCATAACAGCCTCTTTTGTGTAAGTAATTTTTAAACCTTTTGAACCTTGAAGATATCGCAGAAGTCGTTTTCCGCATAGCCAGTGATGATTGGTAGGTGCGTTCATGTGCCTGGACGGAATGTTGACTGTGAACATGATGTCTGGCCTCGTCTGTTTGGCCAGATAAAGAAGTGATCCAAACAAGCTTCTGTAGATCCTCTGGTCCACTTCTTCGTCTCCGTTCTGTGCTGTCTGAAATTTCAAGTTCAAATCAGCTGGAGTTTTTAAGGGTTTGCATTGATCCATTTGAAACCGTTCAAGCATTGTTTCTATGTAGCGTTCTTGGTCGACTGTGACTTTGCCCTCTTCTTGTCTGATTCTAAGGCCCAGAAACCAGTGTTGTCTCCCTCTGTCTTCCATGTGACATGTTGTCTCTAGTGCCTTCTTGACATCGGAGATCACTGTCATACTTCTTGATGCTACTATGATGTCGTCAACCCAGACCAAGATGAAGGTGTGATCCTCTGCCTCTGATCTTGCGAACAAGCAGTGATCGTTCCTGCTTCTGGTGAACCCCTGTCTCAGTAGGAAGTTTGCCAGCTCTTTGTACCAGTTGTTAGCAGCCTGTTTCAAACCATAAATTGATTTATTTAGTCGACATACTAACTTCTCTCCATCTGATCCGCGTTTTACAAACTCCCCTGGCTGTTCCAGATACACTTCTTCCTCGATTGGTGAGTGCAGGAAAGAAGTCTTGACATCAAATTGGTGCATCACATGGCCCTGCTTCGCTGATAGCTGAAGGAGAATCCTGAATGTCTCTGGCTTACAGGTAGGCACAAAAGTCTCAAAGTAGTCCAGTCCTTCCACTTGTTTGAAGCCTTTCGCCACAGTGTGCTTTTTATTTGACTTGACCACTGGGTCCCAATTTCACTTTGTAGACCCTTTTGCCCGGTATGACGTCCCTGTCTGTGGGTGGTCTCACTAGGTCCCAAGTCTCGTTGTCTTGGAATGCCTTGACCTCGTCATTCATTGCCCGGTACCACTGGTCCAATTCGTCAGCTTGCTCGGCTTCGTAGACTGTTTTGGGTTCCACATAGCTACCGTCAGTCACAGCAAGATGGGTCCTGACTTCTCCAAAAAATTGCGGAACAGTCCTTACTCGTGTCCCTCGTCTGGGCTCTGCCCTCTCCGCTTGTTCCAGTGCCTCTTCAAAGAAGCCAACTGTCTGTGAGAAGTCCTCCGTTTCACTGTCTTCCAGTGACTCAGAGTCTCTGAGACTCCCTCTTGTTGCAGTAGAATCTTCATCCAGTGCTGCTTCCTCAACATCTGAGGCATCTCGTCTCAGTGTCATTTCTTGTTTGTTTACGCTCTCTGCGTCGTGCCACTCTTCCTTTATTTCCGTAGATGTGCCCTGCTCCTCTTTGTTGCCATCGTCTTGATGACCATCATCTGAGTGCCAGATCTCCAGTTGCTGTGACCCCTCATCTAGTAGGTCGGGCGTCTCTGTTTTGTCAGGGATTGAGCCCACTTCGGACTCCTTGATGATCACATGTCGAACTGCCACAACCTTGCGTGTGCTGGGTACGTACACCAGGTATCCGTTGTCTCCTTCAGTGTAACCCACAAACTTGCCTTCAAGTGCCTTGGGTTCAAGTTTGCTGACATCTTTGTCCCGCTTCCCCATGAAGACTGTGCAACTAAAAATGGATAGTTTACTAATTGAAAGCTTAGGTTTTATACCTCGCATCAGCTCTGCTGAGCATTTTTCTTATCTCACAACCAAGTTCCTGATCCTTGTTGCGTGAAGAATTGCTGCTCCCCACATCATCTTGGGAAGTCCTGAGTCAATGAGCAAACATCTTGCCATCTCCAGCAGTGTCCTGTTGCACCTCTCAGCTAACCCATTCTGTTGTGGCGTCTCTGGTATAGTCTTCTCCCGTAGAATGACTGCATCTAAGCAGTATATCTTGAACTGCTTTGCTCTGAGAGAAACTCCTTCTCATTGTCTTGCCTCAGCTTCTTGGGCGTCCCCACACTGAGAACAAATTTCTTCAGGCGGGCCAGTGCTTCACTCTTTGCCTTAAGGGAGTCCACAAAAACAAACTTCGTGTACTAGTCTGCAAACACAATGCAGAACTGGAACCCTGACAGTGAGTCTACTCAAGGTCGCATCGCGTCTGTGAACACCCTCTCCAGCTTCTCTTCTGCTTGGGTCTCTGCCACTCTTGGTACTGGAGCTTGGCCAATGCACGCACATTGCATACATCATCGAGTTCCCCCACTGTCTCTGGTGCATTCCTGACCACATCCGCTTGATTCAGATGACCCAATCGTCTGTGCCACTTCCTTGCACTGTCAAGTTTCACGCTGTTGGAACTCATCTTGAATTCTAGAACGCTGCAGGATAAGTAAAACAAATTATTTTCTGGTATTAGTTTTACCCGAGTTCCCTCCTGGAGTTTCATGCAGCTGTTTCCTTTCTCGAAAGTGAAGCTATGTCCCCACTCCGTGCTTCTTGATACTGATAGGAGGTTTGAAGAATATTCCGGCACACACAAAACATTTCGCATTGGAATTCCCCTTTGTTTGAGGGTATGCTGATCCTCACACAGCCTCTGCCCACCACTCTGGAAGCCTCTCCGTTAGGATTTCTGACCACTGATTGAATGGGCACAAAGTCCAGGAACGCATCGATGTTCGTCACTATGTGATCTGTACAACCACTGTCCACTAGCATGCCTGCTGTCTTCCACTGGGTAAGAGCTGCCCAGTATTCCTCGTCTGGTGAAGACAATGTTGGACCCATTGCCACTGACTCCTGTTTGTCTCCATCTCTTTGTCTCTTGCATGCCCTGTCTAGGTGACCTTTCTCAACACACTTGCTGCATTGTGCTATCTCCTTCCTCCTGCAGTCCTTGGCAAAGTGTCCAGGGATCCCACATAAAGCAGTTTCCTTTCTTGGGTCCCCTCTTGAAGTCACACATCACTGCCAGTGCCACTGCACCACTTTGTCCCTTGTGCCTCTGTGCTGTGCTCTCATGGAAGTTCTGCAGCCTTTTCCTCAACTCTGTGAAGTTCGTTGCCGGGTTAAAGCTTTCCTGTATAACAAAACTTTGATACCTCATTGGCAGACCATTGAGGACCAAGGCGTTGAAGAGGCTCTCTGAGACTGCTTCCCCTGCTTCTTGTAGCCTTGTGAGCAACTCCTGTCCTCTGATGAAGAAGCTATCCAAATCCTCAGCATCCTCGAACTGCATTCGAACAAGCTGTGCCACCAAAGTCACCACTGTCGGTGTCTCCACACTCTGAAATCTCTCTTGCAAAAGCTTCCAAGCCTTTGCTCCATCTCCGATGCCGTCATCTCCCGCACAGTCATGTCTCATCAGCATGAGGGTTGTTGCATCTAGAGTCAGTGCCAGATGCCATCACACATTGTTCCGTTTCTCCTTGATGTCTGCAACTTCCTTCTCATATGCATCCTTCAGCACCTTGTGGTTCTCCTTTTCATCATTGCTCGCCCCATTTGCTGGTGGTGCAGGCTCGTTGGGTTGCTCCTCTGTCCCAAGTAGTGATTTGTAGAGTCCCTTCGTCTGCATCATTGCCACAAATCTTGTGCTCCAGATTGGAAAGTCCTGTGCCTTTCCTGTGTGTTGATCCATCGTAGCTTGAGCAGGCAAAACAGTTGTGAAAAGAAAAGGTACGAAGCAGAACAGGATTATGACTGTCAACAACAAATAAGTTTTGTTTTAGAAATTAGTTTTAAGACTTAGAAAATTGCTGGGCCCATAACCTTTTGGGTTATGGGTTTTCGCAACCGGATTAAAAGCGTTTTTAATCAAGTCGAAAAATGAATTTCTCAAAATGAGAGAATTGCAAGAATGATATTTTACAGTAGCGTTTAGAGTTTTACGGGAGAGATCTGATTATTAGATCAAGACGGTGATTTGATTTTGGGGATGAAAAAGGATTCAAAAATCAGCTGTATATATACCCATTATCAGTGTGGAATAGTCAAGATACAAAACTAATCTTAGCACCATGATTTATAGTGGGGGTCGTAAGGGTTACCCAATATGGTTTGCTTCTGCAAATCAGTCGCAAAGGGAACCATAAATGGAATGCATTTGCACTTTTCTAAGAATTCATTCACACTTCTGGAGATATCATAATCATTTATTACATGCTGGGAAGATTTTACATCTATTAATCTAACTCTAATAATAGTTATCTAGAATCATCAGTTTGAACCGAGTATTGATTCACAGCACCATTTCTTGAAGATTCATTTATATCAGTATTGGTGACTTGAATCAATTTACCTCTGTCAGATTAATTTGATAAGTTAAACTTTCTAATAATGCTAAGTTTAAGTCTTCAACTCGAATCGAAATTCTAACAAAATTTTTTACCGTGGCACACTTCCGGAGATATCATAATCATTTATTACATGCTGGGAAGATTTTACATCTATTAATCTAACTCTAATAAACGATTTATATTCAAATTCTGTTTTAAAAATTAGGATATAATTTGAATAATCATCTCATTTATAATCTTCTTTGTCTTCTTTATCTTTTGTTCCGGTCACCGTCTCCATGCTTGGGTTTCTCGTGAGACTATTTCGGGGCTGGTTGATAGGATGGCGAAAAACGTCTGCTAAAAAAATAGGGATTCGCTTTACCGTGTAAACGTACTCGTTTATCAGAAAATCTAGAAATTGTCATATTTCCAGTTTCAGACCACCATTTGTTAAATCTATGTTTTGACTGAATGTCATATGATCCCATTAGCTACAGTTATATGACTTTATAGCTTCGATAGCTGTTTGGAGCTATTATTGGACTTCTCTTGGTTTTATTGCAAAGAATTTTATTAGGTCGCCTTTTTTTAAAGACATGTTTACACTTTTTTTTTAAACTTTTTATTGAGAGGTGAAATTAGAGTTGTGATTTTAGTCATGTTTGAGTAGTTAGAGGAGCGAAAAGCGAGCAGTGGCAGTGCCTGCTTTTTAAAAAAGAGTGTTTTTTGAAAGAATTGTTTCACGTGCTTAACTCTTAATGATTTTTATCATGCTTTCAGCTTTTTGTCATCAGAAGGTGACGCGTTTTGCAAATTGGTTGTTTTTGTTCATCAAAGGGTGACCAACGGTTTATGTGACTTAAACGCTATTTGTTTGCATAAAGTCATAGTGAGTTTTAACCCTTTTTTTAGTTTTTGTTGTCCCTTTTCTTAGTTGATGAAGTCTCATTGGCTCTTTATTAAGGCAAAAATAAATCTAGTTTATGGTTTCGTTTTAATTTCAACTGTTTTTGCTAGTGGTATTGTTTGCATAAAATGATAGTGAGTTTTAACCTTTTTTTTAAGTTTTTGTTGTCCCTTTTCTTAGTTGATGAAGTCTCATTGGCTATTTATTAAAGCAAAAATAAATCTAGTTTATGGTTTCGTTTTATTTTCAACTGTTTTCGCTAGTGATGTATTGTCGCGTTGTTGTATCATAATCTAATTGAAGGTTATCTGAGAGCAGCTATAAAGCACATAAGTCTAACTCAATTACAGTTATCAGAACAGTTTGCATGAAAACTGTTTTACTTCTGTAAAGCTATCGCAGATCTGGCAGTCTGACAGCTGTGTTGTATTAACGGCCAATTGATTCCTCTGATTTTTGCTTTTCTTATTTTGTCTGTTCGACTTTTTTAAATAGATTAGTTCCTCATTTAAGAAATGGGGCATTATTTTTGCAATCAACTGTAATGTAACGATGGTTTATGAAAAGGATTTTTGTTTTGGAGTTTTTATTGATACTGTAGTGGGCATCAGATCTAATGATAGCTTAGAAATTCTGTTTTTTAGTTCCTCGGCTTTAAAATAACTTGAATGCAACGTAATTTATCCCAGATAATTGTGAAAAAGTGTCACTTTCAAATTTTCTCTTTTTCAACCGCCGTCTCTGTATCCGTCAATTTGTTATTCACTGTTCTAGGATGTGGTACCAACAAAGGCCACTCTGATTGTAACTCCGGGTGCCATTTGCACCCAGTGGCTGGACGAAATTTCCCAACATGTTAAAGAGGGGACATTAAAGATATTGAACTACTCTGGTGTGAACAGCAAGCAGAAGTTTATACAGCCGAAGGAGTTCGAAAACTATGATGTAGTTATTACAACCTTTGAAATCCTGAGATCGGAGTTGTTACATACGAATTTGCACGATGACAACAAAGAGATACCGTCCAAAAGAGCTCAAGGTTGTGTTTTTGATCGTTTAAATTGGTTTCCCTTTTAATTTTATATCTTTTGAAAAGTTCTGTGATAAGCTCTAATATAAATCAATTTTGTAGCCGCTGAATTCAATTGGGTGCTCTAGTTTGGGCGAGCTTATTAAAAAAGATGGATGATAAGTTCTTTTAATAGAGTGAGCAATAGACATGCATGAATCAGCTTAGCTCAGCAAGCTAAGTTTTTGTTGAGATGCCACTTTTCAAAGGCGTGTTTCATTTTGATTTTTTTGAAAAGGAAATAGCTACTATATTTTTTGCGACAATATTTAGTTTCAAATTTTGATTGAAAGTCAGACGAAATAGTGGACGTTTTTTCTGATGCTTTGTGGTACCGTTTTTCATATAGATTTATTCGTACCGTTATTCATATAAACGTTGTGACATTTCATAATGAATTTGTTTCCTAAATATCTATATGCTCTGGTAGTTAAATATTGATTCTTGTTTATTCATAAATAGTTTTTATACATTATCATTCGGAACTTTTGGTCGGAAGTTTTTATGCTGTGTATTTAGTTCAGAAGTGGAATACTGAAGCGGTTTTCGGCTGCAGGATATCAGGAGTTATCCAAAATATTTCTCCTCGGTTGTTTTAATCAGTTTTTCTTAGTTAATTGTATGTGATGCCTTTGACAATCTTTGATTCGCACCTATGCTTAATTTATACCTTTTTAATGGCCTTTCGACGTTCCCATAACATATTTACCGTCATGGGTCCCAGCTTCTCTAATAGTAGGCCCTGAGTAATTTCAGTTCGTAATGAAAATATATCTTGTGTATTGCCCTGATTGTTTTTTTATCGCTGATGTAAGCTGAACATAGCTATATTGCAGTGTATTGTTCGGGAATTTTTGGAGTGTATTTTAAACAGGATTTTAAAGTCAAGGCTGTTTTGCAGTTTTTGTTTTCTTCAATTTTCTGTGGAATTTTGGGGATTTTATATATCGCCCTGTAACTTTTCCTGGCGAAATAATTCGGACTTATTCAATGGGTTTTGCTACTATAAATTGACTTTAGAAGGCAAGACAAGGCACTGTTAACTGAAATAAATTGTACAAATTTTTTGTTTTTCAGGTTGTTCGTGCTTCAGAACTTTTTTGCTTTATTTTTCTCTGCCAAATAGTGGGGGGACGACTGATATAGGTGAAGGCATTATTAAAATTTTCCCCCGAAGTATGGTTGGGAAATTGCATTTTAGTATTTTGCAGAGATATTTTTTGTTTTCTCCTTTGTTCTTTTCGCGGTCTTTCTCTTTGTGAACCGATATTGTTAGATTATCATTCAATTGGTCATTTGGCAATAGTGGAGGACGACTGGTATAGGTGAAGGCGTTATTAAATTCTTTTCCGAATTATGGGTGGGGAAATTGCATTTTAGTATTTTGTAGAGACATTTTTGTTTTCTCCTTTGTTTTTTTCTCGGTCTTTCTCTCTGTGAACGGATTTTGTTAGATTATCATTCAATTGGTCATTTGGTATTTTTTGTGCAAGCTGCCTATATAATTAATCTTTTTGACAAAACCCAGTTTTTTGGAGTCGCAACTACAGTGAGTTTTATTTGATGCTATCCCAGTTTTTGTCATTTTTTCTCGTGTTATTTTTCGGGGCGCGGTTTCAAAATACTGAGGTTAATTGTGTAGTAGATGCATTAGGTCTGTGAGGTTGATTAATTTTCTAGTTCAACTCTTTTCCAAAATTCTTCCGGCTATGTTCTTTTTTGTTTCGTGGTCTGACGCTTTTTTTTTCTTTTTTTTTAGTTTTTTAACACAGCAATGCTGAAAACGTCAAATTTTTGCAATGACTTCTTTCTCTAAATAGCGGCTCTTGCGCTCATGACGTGATTATTTAATAAGCTTTATTGTTTTTTTGCTAAATGTTTTTAGCCCAGAGGTGTCGATAACTTTTTCAACTTATATCTTTATCTGTTTCTCTCTGTGTTATACGGCACGCAAGTCATTTTTGCAATTTGCGATTTCGGCAATCTGACGTCTGTGTTTACTAATATTGCGCTGATTTTTTTAAAAATAATCTTTTGAGGGATCCTATGCTTTAGAGGAGTAATTTTACTGCCTTCTTTTCAAAAAATACGACATTCAGGTCGTTTCTGGGAGTCTTCTGGCTATGGTTTAAAGAACTGTACAAAGATTTAAACACAAAGTCAAGTAGGTAAATAAGGTAGAAAATTTTAGGAGAAGAGAGGAGAGTTTGAATTGTATTGAGACGCTATCTTTTTATTTTTTAGAGATCTGTTCACACAGTTTCATTTTTTTCATGTCAAATTGGAGTGATGATTTTGGTCTTGCCGAAACAGCAAGTGGAGCGACACAACGATTAGTTTGGTGGCCTAATATTTTACACCAATTTTAAATTAGAGTTTTAAAGGAGAACAAAATTCGCTTTGTCTCTAGTGGGTTTTTGTTCACCTGTGGCAATTTGACCTTTTCTACTGTTTCAGTTTCTTTTGATCGAATATTTTCCTATTCATTCATAGTATATTCTAGGTCGACTTTTTTGTTTAAACAATGATGGTTTTTTGAATTATGGGCCAGGACTTGTCTTGCTATGTTTTGCTTCGTCGAATAAAATATGTCTCGCGGTACCTTTTTTCACGGCTTGTTCAAAATTTTGAGTGAACGTTTTTTTGACTTCTCTAGGCTAGTTTAACTAATCTCTCATTCTTCTCGATGTTTTTAAACAACGCAGAGAACAGCAATCTAAAATGAACCGATTCAAAACGAAAAAAAAACGAAATGAAAATGAAATCATAAATCAATGAACCCGTAAAGTGTTTTATGAAACGGGAGCATGAAATGAAACTAAAAAAATTCAAATTTCATTCCAACAATTTATTCCATTTTTGTTGTTTATACCAAAAATTGTTGTACCTAATATGAGTTTCAAGCAAATTTGCATATTTTACAGCTTTTTGTGGATTTTCAGGCGAGTTTTTGCCATTTTTCGCTTATTGTTTTGTTTACTGCCGCAAGTACAGTTTAGAAAGATGGTTATTACTCGCAGAGTTGTTGGTGACCTAATAAGAGCAGCTTTGTTTTTATAAAGCATTTTTTGATGAATGTGGCAAAAAATTGGGAAAGTTTTAACTCTCTATCTCATTTTTTTTTGCAGTTTTTTGTTTTTTTTTTGTTATATTCTTAGAAGAGTTTCGTGGCCAATTATGACTTCTACATAAAAACTTTTTTCATAAATTCTAAAATAAGATTTTCAGTCTCACGAGGCGTTTAAGTAAGTACTGAAATTTTGCAGGTGTTGTTTTCCTCTAGTCGTTTTTTACTTTATATCTTAATAGTGGTCAATGTTAACCTCTAATGTGGTTATTTGAAGCCCACTATTGAACTTCTTAGTCCCATTTAGGCTCCCCCTCCCTCCCCCGACGGAAGCAGGGTACAATTGATTAGAGCTCCCAATAGTTGTTCGAGAGCAATTCTTCCTACGTTTAGTCGGTTATGTTTTTTCGACCAGCGAGTGTAATTTTTGAGAACGTGCGGCTTTTTGGAAGCAGTTTTAAATTTATTTCTTTGTGTAGAGATGTTTTTCTGAACCATATTAACAGGTAACTGCACGTTAGGGAGCATTCTTGACCATATCAATCATATATGCAATAGCGCGATATTTTTGTGATTTTGCCATTTTAGAGGCTTTCTTTCGTTTATTTTTTGGGCAGTGTGTTTGGTTGCTCTGTGGGTTCTGAATGGATAATCAGGAACTGTTTCTTAACAGATGTTTTAGATTTTGATTTTGTGCTTTTATTCCTTTTGTTCTCCGTTTTTCTCCTCTTTAGTGATGTTTCGTTGGTTATGTTTTAACATCATTTGTTGAACTTAATTAAATTTTAACAGACAATTGTTTAAACATAGCTTTTGGAGTTGCAACTTTTGACTCTGAGTAAAATTTACACCCTAGCTAACTGAGCAAACTATTAAATTCATATAGCATTTAATTTGAAGCAGCAAACGGAAGAAACGAATAATCAGAGAAAAGCAACCTATGAAATTCCAGGAAAATAATATCATAGGTTGCTTTTACCCCGATTATTCGTTTCTTCCGTTTTTTGCATCAAATTAAGTGCTATGTGAAGTTCATAGTTTGGTCATTTAGCTAGTGTGTAAATTTTATTTGGGGTCGGTTGCGGAGTACTCCGGCTATGTTTATTTTTTGCTTTACTTTTTGATCACGTTTTTCGTTTTCAATAGGTCTCGATTTTCATGCTTGATTACTGACTTACCTCACGCACTGTTTCAACTGAATAGTTTGTATTTTTTTTCACTCGTTTAATTACGCAATCTGTTTAATTCGGTCAAGGTCAAAAGAAACGGGACAAACTGATAAAACCCAGTCATTAAGTCGTAGTGCATTAGGTTATCAAACTTCATTTGAGCGATTGTCAGCCTTCAGTTGAGAAGCTGAATTAAGTATAATTTTGAAATCTAATTGAAACTGCATACCAATTTGGAACACTCTTTGACACAAATTCTTTCAGTTTTTTCTATTTTTCTTTTTCTGTTTCAATCCCGATGTGGGTCAACGGCGGCAAATGCCGACTATGTTTTGTTCATGCGGCTCTTTGAAAAAGCACATTTCAAACGTGGTTCGAAAGCATTTATTATTTTAAACAAAATTTTTGTCGCTCATTTTTTCCGACAGTTTTTTTTTCAAATATTTGCTAGGTTCTGAGAGTTATTTTTCGTTGTATTTATTAGAGGGTTTGGAATGTTTCGGTCGGGCTAAAATGACGTGAATTTTTGCAGAGTTCTGTTGCATGGGAAACACAAATGTGGTCGTTCCATTTTTTTAAATTCAAGCTGGAATTTGACTAATTCTGCTCCTTTCCGTGTTATCATTTTTGACGAAATCTCAATCACAGTTTTGAGAAGTTAAACACCGCGTGCCTTTGTTCAGTAATGAGACACTGAATGATGACCGTATGATGAGACACTGAAGTTCTTGTTCAGCTAGGCTGCTCGCTAAGTTAGATGAGAGATCTACTGCTCTAGCGTTAACCCTTTTATGCTTCTGCGTGATTGATCGCTCTCGAACGAAGTCTTGTAGCTGGAAGTGGAGAGAAAAGACAAGTGGTTTTGTGGGGTGAATAATTAATAACTTATAACTGAAGTGGCAATACCGGCGCTTGAAAAAAGTGGCTTTCTCGATGGGTGTTTTTTGATCACGTGCCGCAATATGTGAGCGAATTAAGATAATTTTATTAAATACATATATATAATGAGGATTGTATCAGCTCTGATTGCAAAACACAAGCATGATACAACCAAAATTTGAGACGCTTGGTCCGTATATGATACAGCGATCTGCAATGTGGCTTTCGATATGTGAAACTCAATGAAATAATTTTTTCCCAGAACCCAAGGAATAACAAGGCCGTTTATTTTAAAGAACGACTTCCGACGCGATCTAGTATTAGCGATAAAAGCTGGGTCGATGGTCTACATAACGACAATTGTCATGTTAATACTTTCTGTAAAAATAGCTAGAGTGAAACGAATGCTCTTCCAGTAAAAACAAGAAGAACCTTCATGGTCTTTTTGGACGATGTTGCCAGGAAAATAGCACCTCACCCTGCAAAGAAAGTTTTGCAAACAGTAAAGTTTCAAATAGCAATAATCAACAGGCTTTTAAAGTCCAACCATTATATTCCTCGTGAAACGCCGATCATACCATTGACCTACAAGCTAAAAAAACTGTTGCCTGAAGCTGAAATGCGTGGAGCTTGCGTGTAAAAAATCAAATAATGTACTCTCTCCTAAGCTTCCAACAGCGAATGTTTTGCAGATTTTAGTCTAAATGATGAACTTAATGCAATCAATGTCACCATCCTATTTCTTAACATAAGGTCACTGAGTTTTCAATTTGATAAATTTGGCACACTCTTAGTTAACTTCTTAGTTAACACGCTCAATAAAAAACAATAGCCATAGCTCTGACAGAAACAGTTTTAAGTTTAAATGACAATGTAAGTGAACTGTTTGCTATAGCAGGCTTCAGTAATCCCATTGCTCAATGCGAAAAGATTTTAAAAAAGGCGGAAAAGGAGGTGGATTTGCGATATATGTTCATGACATTATCAAGTCTGATGTGATACATTCTCCTACAATTGAGGCTATACACCTGCATGTGTCCTGTATGGATTTCCTTCTTTTCTCTGTTTTTAATCTACCTGACGGTGAAACGCATGTCTTTCTGGATTAAGTAGAGCTACAGGTGCTGGGCACACCAAAAGCAAGAGCTAATGATTACTGTAGACTTTAATATCGCACTACGTAGAGATAAATGCATCTCTGTTGATAATAAATTTTCTATTGCAATCCTTCGATCTGGAACTTTTTAAGGACGTAACGACTCGAGAAACGGCGACGAACGAAATTTCCATTAATCAACTAATCAGAGTTTCTTTATTAATTGCGATGTTCATAGCAATTATTGGAAACGTGTTGGTCTCTTTTTATGCAAATTTTTCGCTTGACCATTTTGCGCTTTTCTTCTAGAACGTTTTTTGACGTCTCAGATGGCTTTTTCACGCTTTCGCTCTTCATTTTTGAGTGATCTCTATTGTTCTCACTAAATCTTGTTCCTAATATAAAATCGATTGCAGCAAATCAAAAATATGGGCCTGATAGACGAGTGGGCAGTGCATCTGGTTATGGAGCGGGAGGTCATAGCAGTACTATTCTGGAAACAGCTAGAAAAGTGTCAACGAAATTATAACTCTGTATCTTTGAAGATCGTGCCTGACAAACCGAATTACAAGCAAAATTTGTTAGAAATGAAATGTTAGGAATCCGTTTAATAGCTAGACCTTATGACGTGTCTATACATAAAAAGTTCAGCGTCAATGAAAAACTTTAAAAATTTGCAGAGGAAATCAGGATTTTCTATAGTGAACGACTAATTCAGGCACAATAAACAAATGTTTGTTTTCAGAATCCTTAATGAGTTCACCGGTTAGTTTGTATCAAACAGAACTTTGTATCCAAATCAGACGATCGCAGAAAATCTTAGTTAGGTTTCTATTAATATTGACTGCAAGTTTTCTTTTGAATTTGGAAACTCAAAACGCTTAGTTCCAACGTAATGAAAATCTCTGCTTGTCTGGCACTACCTAAAACTGAAATTTCCTATGTAATTTAAATTGTGGAAACATAAAACCTCAGCTAGACATGATCTCCTAATTGATAATTTACTTAATATTTGTAAACCAATAATTTCACCGTACGTTGGTGATTTCTTGAGAGAAGTTTATGCATAAGTTGATTTCTTGATTATTTCCAGCCAGCTAAAGTAAATCATCTGCACAAGGATGGTGACAACTCAAGTTTGCGGATTTCTTAAACTTCTCAAGCAAAATCAATTTGGTTTTGATCGAACCATTCAACTGCTGACGCTATATCTAAGTTGTTAGGTAAATTAGAATGGCATGCCAGCATCACTTGAAAGCCGGAGGATCTTTTTGGCCAAGCATTTCTTTGGATTTATTGAAAGCTTGAATGTTGAGGTATTCGGGGCCAAGTATTAGCGTATCCAAAAAGCTGTTTAACAGATAGAAAAAGGTTTCCAATGCTTGGATCAAATATGAAATCAGTGAAAGGATCGAATATGAGGTATCAAAAGGCTGAGTGCCTCGTCATATACTTTTTCTGATATGTCTTAATGATATCAATTCCGCTGATGATTAAGAACTTGTTCTTTTTCTGATTACACCTGTCTCACATCAAAGTCTAATTTTTTATTTAGTTGTTCTTGGCTAAACAGTTTTTTGTCTGCATTTGGCTTCACGGCCATAATTTGACAATCAATTGTGAACTAACGAATCGTTTTATTTTGTTGAGTTGTTGAGAAATCTGATTGACTTCTATGTAAGGTATCGTAAAATAAATTTATCAATTGGCCTTAGATATTTGGGAATTCGTAATGACACTAAGCTGGCAAATCTCAATGACACTATTATTGCAAATGTGGATCGTCCATGTTGTGTTTTGTTTAAAATGATATATGTTGGAATACCTTCTGCTGTATTACGTTGAAAACTGATGCAATACGGAGCTTTAGTTTTTCTGTTGCAAGAGAAAATTATTTTGATATAGGTTGATCTTGCTCAGGAGCGACTTGCGAGAACTATCTTCGCCAAAAAGTTCCATAGCCACCTTCATAAGTGAGAGTGAATTCTCGTGGAAGCTCCGTTTTTATGAATTGCTGAAAGAAGTTGTCCGAGTTTTAAATTGATGGAGTAGTAAAATGTATCTGCCAACAGTCTTACGGCTGAAAAAACTTGTTAGAAGTACTCAATATTTTCATTGACTTTTCTGGAGCAGTAATGATGACGTTTCCTTCAAAGTTAAGTTGTAACCATGTATAACGTTTTCAACAAGATGACAGTTAGTAGCGAAATGAACAATCTTAATCACCTTCTTCATACGTACATGGATAATGTCATCGTAGCTATGACATCGTAGGTAATGTCATCGTAGCTAATGTCATGCGTACATCGAGCTAGCGTCTGCTACTTGAGCTAATTTTGTTGTTCGGTTCATGCTTATAATCTATTTCGCAGTGGTCATGAAGAGATATTGATCTATTTCAGCTTAGAGATGGGAGGAGGTCAAAGACTCCTCGACTGGTATAGAATCTCGTCTTTTAAACTACATCTAAGAAATGCTATGAGTTCCGATGTTTTTAACCGTTTGTTTTGTTTTTTTTGTTCATTAGTCTTTACTTCCGATCCATGTCGCAACTTCTCAAATGAACCACTCGTCTGCTAATTTATGCTTTGAAATTTGTATTTTAAATATTTTGGTTCCGTTAACAAATTATTAATTCCTGTTATTGTTGCAATTTCAATCCTGCCCCTTTTTGCATTTTAGCTAAAAGCGCTCATTTTCGTATCCTGACGTTTTTATGATTTCTAAAGGGTGAGTCTAGAAGTGCAAACGACTTATTGACTCCATGACATGGTTTTGCCTATATTTTTGATGCCTTGTACTTGAGTTTGATGTCAACTGAAATTTTCAACTGGGAATTCGTAATGGAACTAAGCTGGCAAATCTCAATGACACTGCTTTGACAAATGTGGGTCGTCCATGTTGTGTTTTGTTTAAATTGATATATGTTGGAAGACCTTCAGCTGTTTTACGTTAAAAACTGATACAATACGGAGCTTTAGTTTTTCTGTTGCAAGAGAAATTTATTTTGATACAGGTTGATCTTGCTCAGGAGCGACTTGCGAGAATATCTTTACCTAAAAGTTCCATAGCCACCATCATAAAGGAGAATAAAATTTTTGTGGAAGCTCCTTTCTTATGAATTGCTCAAAGAAGTTGACCAAGGTTTAAGTTGATGGAGTAGTAAAATTTATCTGCCAACAGTCTTACGGCTGAAAAAACTTGTTAGAAGTACTCAATATTTTCATGGACTTTTCTGGAGCAGTAATGATGACGTTTTCTTCAAAGTTAAGTTGTAACCATGTATAACGTTTTCAACAAAATGACAGTTAGTAGCGAAATGAACAATCTTAATCACCTTCTTCATAAGTACATGGGTAATGTTAAAGTTTATAACCTTGAGATTTTCATTTTTTCCTTGATAAGAGTTGGAATGAATATAAGTCGAGCGAGCGTCTGCTACTTGAGCTAATTTTGTTCTCTTCATGCTTATAACCTATCTCGCAGTGGTCATGAAGAAGATATTGATGTACTTCAGCTTAGAAGGGGCAGGAGGTCAAAGGCTTCTCGACTGGTGGTAATATACTACAAAAGGTCAATGGAAAAGTTTGCCAAAATTGTTTTTTTTTGTTTAAATTGAAATCAGTTTTGTGGTCTATAGTAAGCTCTAATTAACATAATTTGAAGAACATTAGTAAAGCCCCCCCCCCCCCCCCCGAATACACACGCGCACTCTCGCTCTCACATGCACAAAGACACACACACACACACACACAACAGCAATTGCTCTGCTGAGAAAGCTACACAAACGCACCGGGAGAGGAGAAGTTAGAAAAAAACAAATGAGTGGACTCCCGGTAATCAAAAATTACTGGCCCTTGTCATTTCTCAAGTCCCAACCCTGCGCTTTTTTTCTCATTAACATATCAGATTTATTTTGTCGGCTGCAACCTTCAGTAATTGTTCCATCTACAAAAAATACAATACTCATTTGTGACCTTACTATCTGATAATTTTTTCTTGAAATTGAAATGTTCTGTAAATTTGGATTTGCAGTGTTTTGACCCACATCAGTTTTGTTATTCCCTATTTTTACTAGGGTAGTTTTGAAAGAGCTCCACGGTGCTCACTGGCTATCCTCTTCAGAAATTTTTCACTGAAGGAATTTACTACTATTAACCCCTTCCCCCTGGTTTAAGCCGGTTTTAAAAGAATCAAGTCCCACCTGTCGTTACAGTGCAATCAGTTGGACATTAGTCGGTTATGTTTCACAAAGGCTAAGAGCTGACGAGTGTTAGCGTATGAACTGGTTTTTAGTACCGAAGCAGAAACTACTCGAGGCCGACCCGCATCCTTGCAGACTGCGACGACCAAAGCGCTATCGGGCATTGCCATCTCCATTAACTTGTGTGCAATGGTGGCGTCTCTGTGTAGACGAAGCCCAACAGATCGAATGTCACACTGCTCAAGCTACAGAGATGCTTCTGCGATTGCAGTGCGTTAATAAATGGTGTGTTACAGGAACGCCAATTAGACGCAGCATCGAAGGTAAGATAAGATTTATCACTTTTCGGTTGTTGGTTGATAACTGTTGCAAACTACCTCTTCAGTATGAATTTTTGGAATGTTAAGATCTAACAGATCCTTTGTACGCATCCACTTGAAGAAAACTAGAGCTGAGAGCATCACAATACGTCTTAACAAAGTTAACCTTTTGGTATAAATTCTTTATGATGCTGCGATGTTTTTGCTGAATAGTCAGGAACCGATAGAGGATTGCTTCCGTGCACTTGCGGACTGTTTGGTATATAACAAGTGATTTGCCCGGTTCAGGAACTTCCCCTTTAATTGTTAATAGCCACCTCATCTTCTCAGCCGGCTATTATAGCGCTCCTATTTTTTTTTACTTCGTCGAATAAAAAAATTTTTCGCTTTACCTCATTTTGCCGCTTTTTCAAAATTTTGCGTGATATCTTTTTGACTTCTCTAGACTAGTTTCTCTCTTCTCTCATTCTGCTAAAAGTGATTTTGAACATCAGTTGCTCAGCAAAGCAATTCAAAATGAACAGAGTCAGCCCTAATGCGGCCCTGATGGTCTTTTTAATAGCCGCACAGCGATAGCTGGGGCTATTATTGGCCTTCTTTTGGTTTTTTTACAATTCAAAGAATTTGAATTGTATTGGTGCGCTGTGTTTTTTTAAATGTGTTCACACATTTTGCAATGACTTTGATCTTTCAAAACGGGATGAACAGGTAAAGCCCAGCGGGCATTAAGTTTCATTAGAGGCCCCAAGTGGGCTTTAGTAGTCCTTCAAGTGCTTATAGTGGTGCAGCTACTGGGATGGCCTTAATTTAAGGTGAAAAGGTCATTTTAAGGAGTTTGGGCTCAAAATGGTGCAATTTTTCATGTTTTTTGTGATTTTTTATTTTGATTAGTCTTAGGTTGAAGTTTTTAAAAATTGTTGAAGGACTTTTGCGAGACAAAATTGCTTGTTTTGACCTTTTTATGAGCTATATGTTTTGGCACTACAAACACAAACACGCAAAATGATTCTAATTTCTGCAATTTTTCGTTTTTATTAAAAAATGTTTTGTCATTTTTTGAGATTTTTTTAGCTCTAGGTGTCAAGAATCCTCCTCTAGGGTTTGTTGAAGGGTTTGATGGTAGATTAATGCATAGTTTCTAGTGGCAATGGATTGGTTTTCATGTTTTGGCCATCATGAATATTAGCATTTTTTGACAAAACTTGCAATTTTTTTCATATTTTTTGCCATTTTTTTTTCATTCTTAAAATGGTTTATATCCCAGGTGCCAGAAAACCTCATCAGGGGTTGGATAAGTTACTGAAAAATTTTTGGTTGTTATGGAATAGGTTTCAACTTTTGAATATCGCAAATTTTTGCAATTTTTTTGACAAAATTTGCATTTTCTTCAGGTTTTTAAGTAACAATGGAATGGTTTTAAACATTTTAATGTCTCGAATTTTAGCGTTCTTTTGATAAAATCTCCAATTTTTTAAGGCTTCCTAAAATTTTGTCAGTTTTTGATATTCGTCCATTCTCAAGTGCGAGAAAACATATTCCGCGTTCTGATAAAAAGTTACTGCTTGGTTTTTAGTTTCAATGGATTTGTTTTCAACAATTTAACTTTTCGACTTTTAGAAGTTTTTTGATAAAATTTGCATTTTTTTCAATTTTTTTCAAAACATTTGCATTTTATTTATTTTTTCTTGCCTCAGTAGCCAGGTAACCTCATCCAGGGTTTGAAAGTATGTTATTAAATAGTTGCTAGGGAGCAATTGAATGGCTTTCAACATTTTAATAGAACGAATTTCTTTTTCTTGAAGTTTGAAATTTTTTCTAAAAATCATTGCCTATCGATCTATGAGCCAGTGAGTTTTTTAAAGCTTGGATTTAGTTTACTGGATAGCCTCTAGAGACACAAAAAGGATTCGGAAGATATTTATATCGCAATTGTCAGCAACATTTTCTTATAATCTGCAATTGATTTCTTTTTTTTTCTTAAATTTTTTGGTCATTTTCAAGTTAATCGATCTCCAAGGGCCAATGAATATTTTTCAGGTATTGCGGATATAATACTGGACCGATTTCAGAAACAAAAATTGGTTTTGAACATTTTTTTGTAATAGTTATTTTTAAAGGAAAAAAATTTGCCTCAGGTTTGTTTAAAAGCTTCAAGAGTTTTAGCAATGAGTATATTTTTGTTTAGTTTTGATTCTTTTAGTTTCTCAATTTTTTGAGATGATTTTGATTGTGTTCTGGCTGGCATTTTTCAATTGATCTGCTGGTCATGTGGAGTACGTCTGAGTTTTTTATTCAATTCTTTGAGTTGTATTTCAGGACTTGTCCTGTTGTTTTTTTTTATTTCGTCGTCGCGATTTTTGTTACGACCATATGACGTCGCAACCACTTCAAATCTGCTTTTTGTTCATTCGTTCGTGCAATTTCATCTCAAGTTCGTGCGTGACGTCGTTTGTTGCTCTTAGTGGAGCGAGTTAGTTTTTTGTTCATTCGCGTGATTAAATTTTTGGTCACACTTGACTTACCTCACTCTCAAAAATGACTTCCTCACTTTGAAATTGACTTTTATTTACTTTAATTCAAAGAGATAAGGTCAAATGGGTGTGTGTAACTCTAAATGAAGGTTATTAGAGAACAGCTAATAGAGGCAGCTGAAACTTATACGGATTTTTAATCGAAATAGAATATATCAGCCTTCAATGAAAAGACGAATTTTTTTGTCCGTCTCTTTTACTGGATTTTTGAGACTGCAGATCTACGAAGCTATTGCGGCTATTTTCTGGCAATCTGCCAGCTATGTTATAATAGTTTTTGTCAGGGATTTAATGGGTATATAATTAGTTTTACATCCTAACTGGACTGTAAAGTGAATGGTGCATCCAAACTGTTAGTAGGGCGTAAATTGTTGGGCTAAGTTGTTTCTCAATCAGTTTTGATTCGTTCTTTGTTGCATTTTAATTTCCGGTGTAGTTTTTTTCATACTTAATTTTTCATCAAAATATTGAAATTTTTTTAAGCCACGTAATTCAAACCGTCATTTTATCCTTTTTTGAGACTGAAATAGGATTATTAAGGAAACATGAAGTGTTGCGGTTGTTTTCAATATCAGAAGTAAGAGATAGTTATTAAATTTCTGTTTATTTCGTTTTTTGAGACAACATTGTAGCCATGAAGACCTTGTCTAGAAAAGATTTTTTAGGACGTTTTGCCCGTGTATTCTGTTTTAAGCAATCAAAATTGCTTATTCGGCTTCTTTTTATCGCGGTGAACTCAATTGTTTTGCCCAATTTTTTTTTCACAAATATGAGTATTGGTGTTTCTAATAGCCGCGTTAGTAATTCCAGTCGGCTATTATTGCGCTCCTAATTTTATACATTTCAAAGAATTTGAATTGTATTGGGGCGCTGTTTTTTTTAAGATGTGCTCACGCATTTTTCAATGACTTTGATCTTTCAAAACGGGATAAACAGGTAAAGCCCAGTGGCCATTAAGTTTCATTAGAGGCCGAAAGTGGGCTTTAACAGTCCTTCAAGTGCTTAGAGTGGAGCTGCAGCTGGGATGGCCTTATTTTAAAGGTCATTTAGTTGATGAAGGCCTTTTGCGAGACAAAATTACTGGTTATGACCATTTTATGAGCTATGTGGTTTCGTGCTACAAACACAAACACGCAAAATAACACACATTTGAGTTTTTCCAGCATCAGGGGCCACGGAATCTTATTTAAGGTTTGATAATAGGGCACTGAATAGCTTCTAGTAACAATGATTTGTTTTTCAACATTTTAATGTCTCGAATTTTAGCATTTTTTGATAAAATCTTTTTAAGGTTTCCTAAAGTTTTAGCCAATTTTTGATATTTGTCTATTCTCAAGTGCCAGAAAACCTATTCCACAGTCTGATAGACAGTTACTTCTTGGTTGTTAGCTTCAATGGATTTGTTTTCAACAATTTACGCTTTCGAATTTTGGAAGTTTTTTGATAAAATTTGCAATTTTTTTCAAATTTTTTTAAAACATCTGTCTTTCAGTTTTTCTTGCCTCGGTAGCCAGGTAACCTCATCCAGGGTTTGATAGAATTTTATCAAATATTTGATAGGGGGCAATTGAATGGTTTTCAACTTTATAAAAGAACGAATTTCTATTATTTGAAATTTTTAAAAAGTATGCCTATCGATCTTTGAGCTATTGATTTTTTAAGGCTTAGAAAGGGGATTACTGGACAGCCTCTAGAGATAGAGAAATTATTCTGAAGATATTACTATCACGATTTTCAGCAACATTATTAAAATTTGCAATTGATTTCAATTTTAAAATATTTTTCTGACATTTTCTGTGTTAATCGATCTTCAAGGGCCAATTAATTTTTTCAGGTCTTTTAGATATAATACTAGACCGATTTCAAAATTAATGAATTGGCTTTGAACATTTTTTTTGAAATAGATATACTTAATAGGATCAAATTTTATCTTAGGGGTAAAAGTTTGAAGAGTTTTAGCAATGCGTATATTTTTATTTAGTTTGATTGTTTTAGAAGATTTTGTTTATATTTTGGCTGGAATTGTTCAATTGATCTGCTGGTCAGGTAGAATACTTTTAAGTTTTTCATTTAATTCTTTGAATTGTATTTCAGGACATGTACTGCTATATTTTTTTTACTTCGTCTAACAGATTTTTGTTTTGTCTTACCCTGCGTCCCGCGTTTTTGTTTTTTTTAGGTCAATTGCGTGACTTACCACACTCAATAAATTGACTTCTGAACTCAATGGTGTGTATCTAAGCAGTGCCAAACATATATGCCCTAATTCTTGATTGTTAGAGTCTTGAGTTTTGATTTCGAATATTAATTTTGAAGCCCTATTAGGGCTTTCTCCTTATAGAGTTTTTGTGTCTCATAAAAATGCCAGTCCGAATCTAACCCAAGAAGTCTAGTGGTCTTTTAAAGGACTTGTGGTCAATCTGTCTATCTTTTGTTAGTTGCTTCAAATCCATGGAAGGCCTGAAGCGTCTATGGTGGCTATTTTTCCGACAATCTGCCGGCTATGTTTGTAAGAAAGAGCGGTGAAAGTTGGTGTTAGCAAATTCTTTGACCTTGAGCAGCATTCAACACAGTTTTTTGGTTTGAATTCAACTTCATCGGATAAAGGTGTTTGTCTCGATCATCTACATTAGTTATAGTGTGTTTGGAAGCATTTTTGACCATCTGACTAAAACGTAGTGCCGGAATCTTGGGCGCTCTTAATTTCGCCTTCGGCTGGTTTCCGTATTTAAGTTGAAGGCTTTGCTGCCCTGTTCAATAAAACTTTGCTTGAGCTAATCACCTGCAGTATGTTTTCACCCTTGCACAAAGGGTTTAGAAGGGATTCTTCCGAGATTGGTTGCTTTTTGTCTCGACTTTTTTTGACCAATTTCAATAGTCTACGTTTTAAATTAATTGCTGTAAAACTCATTTTATTGCCGTTGTATTAGTACTGTTTTTGAATTGACCGGTTTTTCGTCTGATCATTTGACTATTTTTCCTCAGAAATGGGATAAACAAGTAGCGCCCGGAGAATATTAAATGGCTGAGCAGCTCTCTTAGAGCCTTTCGGCTCACTAATCACTTTGTATGCTATTCACCGAAATTGTTTTGAGGCGAGGATTGCATTGTGTTAAAGGTGGCTCTTATTTAAAAATTGACCCCTGTGTCATCCTCCCTCACTCCGTCCACCGTTCGTCAAGTGGTATTTCGGGTCCCTTCTCCTCCAGCCCTCCCAACGCTACCCCTTTTTGACCCCCATCCACTTAGACTGGGATTCCTAAGCACCAGCTGGCTACCACCGAAGCCAGTCGGTCGTTTGAGAGCAATTCATCCGACGTTAGTTGGTTGCGTTTAATTATTACAATGTGTTTTTTTCAACTCCTTTTTTGACGGTCTGACCAATATTTCTGGGTTACCGTTTTCAAAATGTCATTTAGAATTTAATGGCTCGCATATTGAAAACGGAGGATTAAAATGCGAATAGCTTTTAATAGCCGCAAAGCGATAGCTGGGGCCCTTTTGGTTCCCCCTTGTTTTTACATTTAAAGAATTTGAATTATTGGGGTGCTGTTTTCATGACTCAACACGGAGTAATGGTGATATATTTTTTCTGATCGGTTACCTCCTTTGTGAGGGTCTGGTTTAGAGGAAATGAAATGCCGCGCGTGAAAAAAGTTTTTAGGCCAATATGGTGAACAAAATTCAAAAGCAGAGAGTGAATTTAGATAGGTTTTTGTTCATTCAATATTGTGAAAAAGAGCGGTGAAAGTAGGTGTAAAGACAATTTTGCTAAGCGAGATTTTTGGATTTTTCTACGGAATTAAAAGCAAGTTTTTTAGTATTAACTCGATGTTCTCGGATAAAGTGTTTGTCTCAATTGTTTAAAATAGTATTAGTGTGGTAGGAACCATTTTGGCTATCTGAGTAAAAGATTGCTCTTGAGTGAAATTTTGTGCGCTTTTGTCATTGTGCGTGGTTAGGCGGTAACTGGTTTCTATTTGTAATATTAAGGCTTTTCACTGCATAATAATAAGCTGCTTGCGCTAATCAGCAGCGGCACTACTGTTTTCACTTTTATGCCAAGATTTTGGAAGCGAATCTTCCGAGGTGGGCGATAGTTGTCTCAGTTTTCTTAACCATTTTCAGCAGTCTGAATTTTGTGGTAATTTATTGCGTTCCAAATTTTTGTTTTCAACGCCTTTTATGACGGTGTGGCCCATGTTTGTGGCTTTCCATTTTGTGGTTTTCTAATAGAAGTACGTGGCTCGCATGTTAGTGGCGAATTAAATCTGGAAATAATTATTAATAGCCGCAAGGCAATAGCTGGGGTTATTATTGGCTTTCGTCTGTTAAATTTTCTCAAACGAAGATTGTAGCAATTATAATAGTCCTGTTGGTCTTTTTAATGCAATTTTTCGCTTGACCGATTTTTCAACTGACCCATTTGACTTTTCGTCCTCAAAAGGGGATAAATATGTAGCGCTTAGCGGCAATTAAGTTCTCTTAGGGCCTTTCAGCTCACTAGTCTCAAAGTATGTGTTTCACAGAAACTGTTTTGGAGACTTATACTTATGGTGTGAAGGGCGGTTCGTAGAGGTTGTTCTTTCGATGAAGTCAAATTACGCACATGAAAAGAACTGGTTGGTTCGATGGCTCCAAAAGAAATGGTTGGCAGTGAAAAAATTGAAATTAGAGAGCGAATCTAGAGTGGGTTTTGTTCGTTCATTATTGAGAGAGAGCTGGGAAAGTAATGAAATTTTTTGCTAAGCAAGTAATTTTTTCTGATTTTGTCCGGCATTCAAGAAGTTTTTTTTTAGTTTTGGCTGAACTTTATCGGATAAAGTGTTTATCTCAGTTATCGAAACTAATATTAACCTTTTTGCCTAATTGAACTGAAATTGGTTTCCATTTATAATTTTAAGGCTTTTTGCTGTTCAATAATAGATGCTTGCGCTAAACACCTGCTGTATTGGTCTGTTTTTACTCTTCCACGAGGAATTTAGATGCGATTCTTCCGAGGTTGCTTGATATTTGTTTCTGCTTTTTTGACCAATTTCAGTAGCCTACGTTTTTTTTTTGGCAATTTATTGTGTTTCAAATTTTTTGTGTTTTAACGCATTTTGTGACGGTCTGGTCAATATATTTAGCCTTTATTTTCTGGTTTTCTAATAGAAGTAAGTGGCTCTCATGCTAAAGGCGGATAAATTAAGGGAATAGTTATTAATAGCTGCAAGGCAATAGCTGGGGCTATTATTGGCTTTCATTTGTTTCTTTTTGCATTTCAAGTATTTGAGCACTGTTTTACGACGCAAAGTAAGTAACGGTGATCTTTTTTCTAATTGTTAACTTCTGTTTTTGTAGGATGTGTTTTAGAGGAAGTCAAATGCGGCACGTGAAGAGAAGTGGTTAGGTCTATCAGGTGAACGATATTCACAAACGAGATAGATTTTAGAATGTTTTTTGTTTTTTTGTGAGAAAGAGCGGAAAGTAGATATGAACAAATTTTTGCTAAGCTAGTGGTTTTGCAGCTTCTGAAGCTTTTTATATTTTTAACTCAACTTTATCGGATAAAGCTATTTGTCTCAATTATCTAAGCTATAATCGTTCTCCGTTTTCGCCTTCTCAGTTTTTACTATTCAAAGAATTTGAATTGTATTTGGGCGCTGTTTTTTACGTTTCAAAGAGAAGTAATTACTTTTTTATTCGGGTAATTCTGATTTTTGAGGATGTGTTGTAGAGGAAGGAAAATGTTGCAAATGGAATGAACTGTTTAGTTCAACTTCTGAACAATAATTAGATAGCAGTTTGTTTTGTTATTTCATTATTCGGAGACGGCCAGAGAAGTAGCTGTGAAATTTGCGCTAAGTGAGCTGCTTTTTATGATCACATGTGGCTTTTAAAGTAGTTTTTTTGTTTACAATTCAACTTTTTTTGAAAACGGTGTTTTTAATAGCCGCCCTCATCTTCTCAGCCGGCTATTATAGCGCTCCTATTTTTTTTTTTCGTCGAATAAAAAAATGTTTCGCTTTACCTCATTTTGCCGCTTTTTCAACATTTTGCGTGATATCTTTTTGACTTCTCTAGGCTAGTTTCTCTCTTCTCTCATTCTGCTAAAAGTGATTTTGAACATCAGTTGCTCAGCAAAGCAATTCAAAATGAACAGAGTCAGTATAAAAAATTGAAGTCAGAAGTAGAAACGGGATAAACCCATAACGCCCAATTTTAGATGCCCGCTATTTGAACGTCGTTCCTATAAGTTTTAGTTACCATCTCTAATGCTTATTGGTATTGATACTAGCCCCTGTAGGCTCTCTCTAAGAAACAGAAGTACGTTATGTTCAACTACGAAATGCCATCAAAATAAATCGGACTTAAAAAATCTTTTCGTACAAAAATCTTTTTTTTTCAATATCTTCTATTCTTTCAATCCCAATCATGCTTATTGGAATCAACGGCGGCTATTTTCCGGCAATTTGCCGGGTATGTTTTAATTTTCTAAATTGGTGTGTTTGGTATTGGTGTGTTTGGTGTTTTTATGACCGCCTGAATAAAATGTTAGGTGCAATTTTGAGCTATTTGCTCTGTTGTACTTTTTTAGCCGTTTCGCAATCTTTTTCCTTTTTGAGAGCATTCGAGGAGATTTTGAGTTGTTTTAGTGTTGTTAAGGTGATCTCCCGATCCTGTAGATTTCAATTTTGTGTTGTATAAGTCAAATTGTTTGATTTGACCTACATTTTTGTCTTTTTAATGTTTTGCCTTTTTTATGAATGGTTTTCTAGCGCATTAGCTTTTCCTTTTCAATTTTTAATCTTTTACATAGGTATTGCTACTAAGGGTTGACACTTCGGATTATACATGGCAGTTTTTACAGAACTAAATAATTTTTTAATTTGTAATTTCTCTTCGGTTTTGCGTTGTTTGCTTTGTCTGTTTGTTGTTTAGGGTTTTTACCGGCATTTGATAGTTTGCAGATCGAGTGGAGGATTGTTCAAGTGGTTTCACTTGTCAGGAGGTAGCATTTTAAAATATCCGAAACAACTATTGGCAAATCAACTTGAAATAGAATAGACTTCAATAATTGACTACCATTTGACTTTAAAACAGCAAAAATGATACATAAAGAGAAAACCAAGGAAAGCGATAGAAAAAAAAAGAAAGTAAAATATGCCGCAAAATTTCTTTCTTTTTTTCCTATTGCTTTCCTTGGTTTTCTCTGTATGTATCGTTTCTGCTGTTTTAAAATCAAATGGTTGTCAATTATTGACTGAAGACTATTCTATTTCAGGTTGCTTTGCCAATAGTTTTTAAGGAGTCAGATATTTTATCAGACATTTTTCCAGACATAAACTGTAGGCCTTTCTCGTGTTGTTTTCCAGTTATTGCTTCAATATGATTAGTGGAATTAATTATTAAGCTCAGTTTTTATTGACAAGGTTGACTGGGGACAAGTCAATGTCCACTTTGATTCGGTTCCGAAATCATTCGTCTACGTTTTTTTAATTTGTTCTTACTTTTTCAGGATTTTTGATGTCAAATTTGAAATGAAGATTTTGTTTAAGCAAAAACATGAAGAGGAACAAAAAAATGTGTTTTCTGGTGCGTGAAATTTTTTTCGCGGTAGTGGTTTCTGTGTTCACTTGCTTGGCAGTTTATGTATTGGATTTTGTAAAACCATTTTTCCAATTCTTTCGTAGTACATTGTAGGTCTGGTTTTTTAATTAATCAATGAAGATTCTTGGAGTTGTGGTTCAGGTCTTGTCATGCTATGTTTTTTATTTCATAGCCGAGATTTTTTTACGGCCATCTGACATGATTACTGCAAACCTGCTCTTTATTCGTTTATTCATGCAATTTTGAAAGAATGGTACGCGTAGTGTCATTTTTCAGTCTTAGTTGAGCGAGTTTATTTGTTCATTCATGTGATCAAACGTTTGTCAGACGTGACTTGCCTCACTCTCAGAAATGACTTTTCGCACTATCGAATTATTTTCCCTGCAATTTAATTTAAAGAGATCAGGTGAGCCGAGTGTGTGTCTTTCTAATTGAAAGTTATTTGGCAGCAGCGAACAGAAGCAGCCATAAGTTATACATATTCTCAATCAAAATACAACATTTTTGAAACTTTTTTTTAAACTGCAGACCTAAGAAGTTATTTTTTGACGGTTATTTTTTTGCTAATCTGCCAGCTGTGTTTTTTGCACTCTTTAAATTTGTTTGTCGCTGTCACTGCTCTTTTTGTTATTGGTTTTGAAAATATTAGCACTAGCTCGCCGAAATTGATCTTTTTCGTTTCGTTTAAGAGCTTTCCGGTTCCTTTGTTAACTGTAATTTGTAAGGGGTCATATGCCTAAAGCTTAAAAATGTCTTTGGTATAATTGCGAGAAATTTGGTCGTTAGTTCATTCAATTCTCTTAATTGTAATTCAGGACTTGTCCTGCTGTTTTTTAATTTTTCAAACAAAATTTTGTTTTGCTCTACCTAAGTTTGCCGCCTTTTCAGCATTTTTCGTGAAATCTTTTTAGCTTCTTCACACTGGTTTTAATCTCCGCTCATTCTTATCAAACCTCCTTTTTGCAGCATTTACTCTGCAAAGCAGTTTAAAATGAACGGAGTCAATGTCGTTAAATGAAATCAAAAATAGAATTCAAATGGGCCCGTAAAAAGCTCAGTTTTAGATGCTCGTTGCTTTTTACTTAGCTTTTTTTTCCAGATTGCTACTGCTTATTGGTGTTGGTTCTAATCTATCTATCCTCTCATTTTGAAGCAGGGGTAAGCCTATCTACCAAAGCGAATCAAAATAACGTATTTTTGATATTTTGTTGTGAGAAAAAAATCAATTTTATCTTTTCTTGTTCAGCAATTGGGTTCAAGGGATTCAATCGCGGCTATTTTCCGGCAATCTATCGGTATATTTTAATTTGATTTAGTAGTTGTGAAATTTTCCAGTCCGTTATAATGCTTTCACGACATGCTTTTGTTTAAGCATTTCAAGGAAGCTCCAATCACGACGTACATATTTGCCAGATGTTTGTTACATAAGTTGTTGTTTAGATGTGTACGGATTGATGCTTTTCCTTCAAATCGACCCCCTCTATGTAAAACACTGGTGGAAAGAGTTTGTTGTTAATCCTTTGAAGAAACCAATCAGCTCAAGTAGCCTGTGTAAGGGTTCCAGCGATGAAACACATAACGGTACGAATAAAGGCTTATGTGATCTATCTGTTGTCTTGAAAGCACTGAAGTTTATAATGTGGCGAACTTGCAAAGACCAGGTACGCGACCAAATATGCATCCCAAAGCAGCATATCCATACCAAGATGATCGATTTCTCACCAATCGAAAGTCATTTTTACAATCGAAAGAAGCGCAAATACGCTGAGCGTGCGTTTGAGTTAATCGGAACAGCTGAGGTGGAAAATGGAAGTCTGTTGAGCGAAGTGCAGCGAGAAATTGCTAAGAAGGTTAGTCCCTTTATTGCAAGAAACGTTAATTCCTTGTTTATTTATTTATTGACAAAGTATATAATCTGTGTGACAAAAGGGAAACGCTCGCTTAGTAGTAGATCACACACAAGTCTAAATTGCAATTCACACTTGATGGTTCATGTCGAGGCTATACGAAACAATTCACAAATTGGTGTTAGTTAAACTTTTCTTTCACTAACTTATTCATAACCACAGAATTAGATTTGAATGAAAATAAGAACAGCTAAATGTAGCGAAAAGTTGTACAGCTACAACAACTACTATAACTACAGCGAATTTCAAGTTTCAGACAGGTTTTTAGGTCGTTTGACCGATTACATTAAAGCAACTGTTTGTAATGTACAACTGGAATTGCTATTTTCCCACAGCATTTGGCCCAATGAATGAAGAAATTACAAAATACACAGAGTGGTGGACTGAGGGGAATTCAAATTTGCATGTGGTTGAGGGTAATAATAGTTGGTCAGGGAGGAACTGAGGAGAGAAGTGTTTATCAGAAAACAATTAAAATGTAGGAAGTTGGCGTGAAGGGAAAGGAGTTATTGATATGCGTTTAAAACAACATTGGTAATAACATGCTGCTGCAATTAAGATGAAGAATAGGGCGTATCTTGTCCTTGGATTTCAAGCATGAAAAGACCCGCAGTTAATCAGATTTCTTGACAATTTAATTAAGGAAACTATTAATAAAGATCTTCTTTGAAACAGCGTATACTTTGCTTTCTTAACTTTAGAATTTCTAGCTGGTAATGTAATTACTTTGAGCCTTATTTCGAAAAAAAAATTGAATTAATCCAAAATTTCAGATTATTAACTCATCCACCCATTAGGTGGCAAAATTTCTTGATGTTCCTGCTTTGTTTTCTTACAATCTAATATTGTAAATGAAATTTCAGATTACCTGACTAGAAATATTATAACATCTGCCATACGGATAATCTGCAAAATGAACAGATGGTTTCCTACCACTTTCTGGGCGCTCAAAAAATAAATCATGCCTCGGAAAATGTTTCTCAGGACGTTTCATACCGACCATCTTGGGTGACTCCTGGATAAACCATTTGTTTCAGCTGCTTATTGTCAAAAAATAATAGTTGGTTTTGCTCCCCAACGAGATTTTTCCTTAGCTTTGAATGATTAATAGCAGCAAAGTGATGGCGAGGCTTTTGTTGGGCTAATCGTAGTTTTTTACGATTCGAAGCGGAGTAATGGCGATCTTTGTTTTTGCAAACTAAGGTCAGACGACAAACCAAAGGGTAGTTCTGGTGTTATTGTTTGTAATCAATGAAGTATCAGTGAAACGGCCTAAAACTCAATGCAGCACGTGAAAAGTGTTCAGATCAATCTGCTGAGCAGAAGTCAATTTTTGCGTGCAAAAATTTCAGATATTTAGTAGTTTTCACGCATTTTTTATGGTTTTGGTGAACTTTAAGTGGATTGATTACACTTATAAGTTAATTCTGTTTAAGAAAATTTAAATCAGATTTATTTTTGTCTTTGTTTTTTCTTTTCTGGATTTTCTACCCTTGTATGAGTTTTTGTCCGCATGTTTTTATATCAATTTATTTGAATGGAGACAGGTAAATTTTGCATTTTTGATCTTTTTGGTTTTTTCATTGATTTTTGAATTTTTAGTCTTGAAATTAAGTTTGGCGCCGGGTGTAATTAGTATGGTACTCTTTGTTTCAGGTAATCAAAGATTGTTTTCCTTTCTTGATCTTGTCAAAAATGTAACCTACGGTACCAAATGTACGCCGATGACACAGTTTTGTACACCACAATCGAAATGGAGGACGAAGAGCCACTTATTGAAACGCTGAGGTTACAAGTAAAAGAATTGTTCGGAGCTTTTACAGCTTTGCAACTCAAAGTTAATCCGGACAAAACTGAAATAATGTTATTGTCTACTAAAAAGAAACGTCCAAATATCACAACGCTAAAACTGGACAATTTTGTTTTGAATATCAGTAGCAATTTGGTTTCACTCGGTGTTAATCTTGATCAGCACTTGAGTTTCGAAAAGAATGTCAACAAAATCACGAGCTCTTGCTACAATGAACTCAGGAAACTTTATAGAATAAAACATTATCTTTCTTTAGAGTCACGAAAAATTGCTGTACAAAATCTAATCATCTCTAGGCTTGACTACTGCAATGCTATATTAGCGGGTTTAAACATCAAAGAAATAACAAAATTGCAGAGAGTACAGAATGCCGCTTGCCGATTCATTTTTAACCTTCGAAAATATGAGTCTTGTCGAGAATTCAGATACAACCTGCACTGGCTGCCTGTTGCTCAGCGAATTGATTTCAAAATTTTGACATATGTTCACAAAATTGTGTTTAACCTTAAATTGCCACTTTATTTGAAAATTCTAGTGATTTTCCAGTACAAATTTAACCAAACTCGCTCTGAAAACAAATGGAAACTGAAGTTGCCAAAAATCAAAAACTCTTACGGTTCACGAGCTTTCTCTTTTCTTGGCCCAAAGAAGTGGAACGCTCTGCCCTCACACCTACGTTGCATAGTTGATCATACATTGTTCAGGAAAGAGTTAAAAACGTTTCTTTTCTCGAGTTCTTACTGAATGCCTCTTTCAGAGAGAAGATGGAAAACAAAATTGTTCGGAGGTCCAGAATAAACGAAATCAAATGTAATTTAATGAAACGACGCTGTACAGTCGTCGAATTGAGTAAACCGTACCGCAAATTAACCCTTCCAGAGAAAAGTCAACGATTGTTTCAAAATTGTATCTTAGGATCATCGCTTGTGTATGGCGTGTTTGTTGAAAACGCAATTACTATATCTTGCCCAGGAGGCTGCATCTCAACACTCTGCAGCGATCGCGTAATTGAAAATATGAAATCATTTGGTGCAAGAAATGTAGTTGTCATGGCTGGTACAAAAAACCTGTTCGATAAACGTAATAAACCACTGATGGGACCTGTCGAAACATCAGATGAGATGTATTATCTTGTTGAAAAACTCAAGTTCTATAAGTTTAAAGTAACGATTATGGCACTAATTAACCGAAAAGACAAATGGAAAGTCATTAAGAAAGTAAATGACTGCTACCGGGATGTTGCACGCGATCATCGGATTCCTTTCATTGAACATAAAAAGTTTCGATATCGACATATTTCGTCGGATGGAGTGCATCCAAATCCGCAAGATATTCGGGAGTTGGCGTCTGATTTTCGGTGTGCTTTCAAGCAGATTAAATGGTGGCATTTTTAAAGCAAGCATGGTTTTATCAGATTTTAATTCAGCAGTTGTGAGAATTGCTCGGTTAGAGCAGAAGTTTGACGTTCGATTAAATGCTCGGTTAGAGCAGAATACTTACAGTTTTTAGGCTCGGTTTTATCAGATTTTAACTCAGTAGTTGTGAAAATGCTCGGTTAGAGCAGAAGCTTGTCCTCCGATTGAATGCTCGGTTAGAGCAGAATACTTACAGTTTTGAGGCTCGGTTAGAGCAGAAGACATTCGGTGAAAAACATTGGTTAGAGCGGAAGTTATGTTAATTGTTCTAATTTGGGATCATGTATATTATTGGAGAAGAAAGAAGATATTCTATTTGATCTGCTTTGGAAACATGTCTATGCTCGGATAGAGCGGAAGTTATTCTAATTGTTCTTCTTTTGGAACGACATCTATGCTCGGATAGAGCGGAAATCTAGATGAGATCATGAATCCAACCTACCTCTGTGTCCAGAAGAGGTGGAGAAACAAGACCCTCTACTACTACTACTACTTTCAAAAATATTGTCAGTTTGTGGTTTCCCTATTTCAGGGGACTTGATATAGCAATTCCCGCATCACTCACGTAAGGTACTCGTATATAATCGTTCACGCAGCTTTTTGTAGATTTTTACGAAATTTCATTGCCGAACATTCAGAATATTAGCGTGCTCAGGTCCCTCTGTATATATCCGATAAGTCAGCAATACGTTAAACTTAACTGCACTCAGGAACTGGAGCCAGACCGTTGATGTAAGTTGGGAAAAAAGAGGTCTACCTGGTGGAGCCCATTAGTCTGAACAGTTCTTTAGACCAATCATGCAGTGCTTTATCGCTTCGTCTACTCTAATCGTAAACTACAGGTTACAAAAGCCAGACAAAACTCTTATCGAAACCGAATCTCAACAGTTTTGGAAGCTCAAAGTGACCCAATTGAACGCTTTTGCAAAATCTAAATAAACCACAATCTTTTTCGCATTGTGCAAGAGAAATAATTAAATGGGTAAAAAAGGAATATGGTGAACGAAAACCATGCTTGAGCGGGTTGTCGTTGATCAATTTTTAAACAGATACAATTTTTAAAAAAAATCTAAGGGGGCTTCGTGGTACGGTTGAAAAAGGCCTGTAATTTTTGACGTCTGTTCGAGCACCCCTTTTTATAGATAGAACTAATATGCGCTCATTTCTTTAAATAGGCCAGGTAAGGGAAACTTTATTATAATTAAGGTTATAAAGGAGTGAAAATGTGAAAGCTCTGTTATAAATTCTGAGAAGTACATCACAGGCAGTGGTTGAAGAATTACGAATTTTTAAATGTGAATTACTTATCTCAACGAAAAACTTGACATTAGATTGGAAAAATGTGTCTTGAAAAAGTCATAATTTCAAAACCCAGTTTGATAAAAAAATGATTTTGAGAAGCTGGTGAAAAGAAAAATTTCCTACCTTAGATCATTTAGTTTCTCAAGTTATGAGCGTTTTAATATACGGTTTTGAAAAGATATTATTCGTTTCTCAGGTCACTGGTGGTTCTCATTTTCATATTTTTATCTTTCTCCGTGTTTCAAGGGTTCAATTATTTTCAATAAGTTCTGGGTTCTTCTGTACTTTTCTGGCCTCAAAAAATTCTCTGTCTGAATGGGCAATTTTTTCTACAACTTTTTGAATTTTAGTCAGATCAAGTAAATTTACTTCGAGGCAAATTTATAAATTTTTGTATATATTTCTTTCAATAGGTTTTTGAAAATCTATCAAATTTTTGCTCGTTTTGGCTTTCCGATGCGTGTTAGTAACTACTTTTTCTTTATATCCATATGTCTTTCATTTTGAGCAGTATGGCGTGGTTCTGATTGCGAAAGGAATCAGAAACTGAAATATCAATTCTTTTGTTATAACTAATAATTTTTACTTAACTTTCCTGAACTTTGTTTCGGACGTCTCTAACAGTTTTTAATAGCCGCACAGCGATAGCTGGGGCTATTATTGGCCTTCTCTTGGTTTTTTACAATTCAAAGAATTTGAATTGTATTGGGGCGCTGTCTTTTTTTATTTTTTTAAGATCTGTTCACACATTTTCATGATTTTTGAAGTCAAATTGGAGTAGTGATTTTGGTCACGCCGAAACAGGAAGTGGAGCGAAAAAGCGAGTGGTTTTGCGGCGTGAAATTTTTTCGCTCCAAATTTAAAGTAGAGTGAGAAAACGGTGTTTGAACAAAAATTCGCTTTCTCGTTAGTGGTTTTTTGTTCACATGCGGCAATTTCACTTTGATTTTTACTGTTTTTTCGATTTTTTAGATCGGATTTTTTTCTAAATGGTTTTTCCAATCCATTCATAGTCCTTTCTAGGTCTATTTTTCTGTTTAGTCAATGAAAATTCTTTGAATTGTACCTCAGGACTTGTCCTGCTATGTTTTTTTATTTCGTCGTCATGATTTTTGTTACGACCATATGACGTCACAGCCACTTTTTGTTCATTCGTTCATGCAATTTCAACTGAATTGCGTGTGTGACGTCATTTTTCGCTCTTAGTGGAGCGAGTTTTTTGTTCATGCGCGTGATTAAATTTTCGGTCACACTTGACTTACCTCACTCTCAAAAATGACTTCCTCACTTTGAAATTGACTTTTATTTACTTTAATGCAAAGAGATAAGGTCAAATGGGTGTGTGTCACTCTAAATGAAGGCTATTTGAGATCAGCTAATAGAGGCAGCAATAACTTATGCAGATTTTTAATCAAAATATAACAGATCAGCCTTCAATGAAAAGTCGAATTTTTTTGGTCTGTCTTTACTGTTTTTTTAGACTGCAGATCTACGAAGCTATTGCGGCTATTTTCTGACAATCTGCCAGCTATGTTTTTTTTGTTTATTTTTGCGCCTATTACTAGTTGTAAGTTTAGAATGTCGTGGAGTGGTTTGACAATACAATTTCTGGGAATCTTTTTCAACTCTGCTGATTTTTTGCTGTCAATATTTTATGAAAATTTCGGTTTTGCGTCTCTTCTATGTTTCAATATAAAAAGGAGCAGATCATTCAAATGTCATTTCTGGTAGTTAATTAAAGTATACAGTAACGCTAGTTTTGGGCGTTTTGTTAATCCGTTCGACAATATTTTTTCATTTCGGTTTACTATTGTCCTATTTTGATACTCTTTGTCTTACAGTCCAGAAAAATTGGTTTTACTGTTTTGGAGAACTGAGATATGCAGTCAATACTATCTGTTTTGTTTCCAGACGTGTTCCCGCTATGTGCTTTTTGATCGGTCGGATTTCAGTGGAACGCGTATTTTTTTTTGGCATTAGCATAGAGAAAGAGAGGGTAAATTTTGTCATGCACTGTTCTGAGAGAGAAAGTTTTTTGCTAGGCCTGCGAAATTTCTTATTCACGTGTGGTCTCTCCAAAGTGTTTTTTAATCAAAGTAATTGTACGTTTGTGAGCTTTCTTGATTTTGTTAGTTATCCATTGGACTTGGAGATAGTAGTTTGAGATATTTTGCTGTTTTTGCAATTACTGGAAGTCACAATTAAAGCAAAACTTGTAAAAAAATTTTAGCAGAATTCTATTTTCCAGTCGTTCCTTTCTTTCCGTTTGCTGGGTTTTTTCAGTATGTATTGCTGGTATTGTTTTTTCTATCCTGTGGTAGTTACTTAATGGAAAATATATAGTATTACCTGCTGAAAAAAGCTTTCGGAGTCGCAATTTTTTGGCAATACTTCATGATTTTCGGTCTTGCTTTTCCCATTTTTTTTTTGAAAAAACTGATCCTTGTCTTTGTATCAAATAAATAGTATGCTGATTTAAATGGTTTACAACGTTCAGTGAGCCTTCCTCGATGTCGTTGTCTTCCTCGATTATTTTACAACCATTTGACCATTTTCCATTGCAAATAGTGGCGTTTTTGGGTATTTACTACATAGCCGTTGATTTGTCATAAAATTTGACGTCATTTCTTCGTCTTTTGAAAAGGATAGAACTAGAAGTAAGAATTTCATTTTCTTGAATCCCGCATGTTTTTGATTAAGATGGTCCTATTTAACTGGGTTTCTGGACAGTTTATCGGGGCTTTTTACCGACAATCTGCCAGCTATGCTTCACAGGAAATTGAACTATTGAAAACCGAAACCGTTTTTTTGCCACTGATTGATATTGAAATCATGTTTTTCTGCTGTCTCACTATTTATGATTTAATAATTGCTTAGCTTTTTCCAAATTTTGTGTGAATACTTTTTCCCCATTAGTGCTAAAAGCCTGATTAAATTTGTGGTTTTCTACTTATAGGAGAAATGTGATCAACGGCTTTTTTTGGCTGGATTCAAAAAATTTTTATAATAAGGTGAAGTTTGACAATTTTGTGGCCTTATTTAGATTTCGATTAGTGACAGAAAATTCATCGCTCTGTGCTGTCACCTTTTATTGATAGCCGCACAGCGATAGCTGGGGCTATTATTGGCCTTCTCTTGGTTTTTACGACTCGAAGAGGAGTATTGGTTTTCTCTCGGTTTTTTTTACAGGAAGTAGATTTGTTCACGCGGCATTTTAACCTAAAAGCGAAAGTGAGAAAAGCTGTCTTGGTGAACAGATTTTCGCTAAGCGAGAGAAGTTTTTTGATAATGCGCTGCGTTTAGTGAATGACTTTTTGACTTTGAAAAGTAGTTTTTGACTGAATTGCACATATAGATAACCGTTTTTAGCCGTTTTTTCGTCTAAGTGGCCCAATTTTTTTGCTTTTCATTTGGTTCCTTGTAGAAATAAATTTTATTCGATACTATATTGAAATGTGTTTTGCAGAGCCTGAAAATGCGTTTCAAGTTGAAAATTGGCACATAATTCTTGATTTTTTAGTTAATTTTTGGCTTTTCTTTTAATTTCTTTTTTGGATCTTTTAACCGTCTTTTTGTCATAAATCGGTTAATATGACAATTTCTCTTTGATAATTCCTATACTCAACGCCTCTTTCTACCTCGATGTAATTTTGTTCCAAAAAATTGTACATATGTTAATCCGATTTTGGTAGTTTTTTCCGATTTTCGTCAGTTTTTCGTTTGTATTTTGGATGTAATTGCTAGAAATAGTTTTTTTGTGACACATGAGGGACTTTAAGTTCGTTTCAATAAAGATTCAATCATTTTTTGGCTTTAAGTTTTGAGAAAACAGTTAAAACTTTTTCAAATGCAGTTTTAAGTTCTTTGACCATTTTTTTTGCAAAATCTTTCAATGTTTCTTATTTATTAATTCTGCTTTTTCCTATTTTTTGGTCTCTTAAGGGGGATAGATCTTTGTATCGGATGACTGGTTATCTTTTCTCTGTCTTGAATGCTGAACAATGAAATGTATTCGTTTTTCTTGAATTTTTTTAATTGATTTTTAAAATTTCAAAAATCAAGAAAGTGTGTTACGGTGTTCCTTACATTGTGCCCATATTCTTCACATTCTAGTTAGTATCATTCTAGCTTTGTCCTGGCACCTAAATTTATTTTCGGTTTATTGGTTTTTTCAGTTGTAAAAAAATGAACGATTTCAGCTTTTTCTTAGATTTTCGTCATTTCTTTGGTGCGCAATTGATTTCATTCAACAAAAGGCAGTACTGAGAGTGTTATAGCAGGCTTCTTCCACAATTTCCACTAATGACTATTTGCTGCAGCTTTCTTCCGGCCTTGGTATTAATTTAAACGATTTTTTGCCTTTGAATATTCTTCTGCCGCTTATGTCTTTTCTATGATCAATTTTATTTTTGATTTAGTATGAAATCATGTTGTCTAGCTTATGTAGAAAAAGCAACAGTATGTGTGGGTTGTTTTTTGTCTTAATCGCAGTGATTAGAAGTATAATTATAGTTGTTTTCTGATTCTTAAATTTGCTTTCTTTTTTGAAAAGATTTAACTTAGTTTCTAAGATTATTATCTGCCGTTTGCTTTCGCGATCTTTTTCAGATTAGAATTATGAATTATTTGAGGGCTATTGATAACCGTGCCAGCTTTTTCAGACTATCAGGTTTTTGACCACCTTAATTATTTTGGATTTTTTGACGTTACCAAACGTTTTCAATAATATAAAATTTTGCTGCATTTTGTTTCTCTTGTTGACAGTGGTTTAAGTTTCACCAATTTTTAGAGCAGACCTGGGGAGGTAATGAGTTAATGGTTTAATACAAATGGTAATGGCTTCCGCTGCATTTATGGTTTTGTTTGTGAAGTTCTGAGGCTTCGAGTCGCTTGCGGAATTCTTCCGGCTATGTTTTTTTATTTCGTCGTCATGATTTTTGTTACGACCATATGACGTCACAGCCACTTTTTGTTCATTCGTTCATGCAATTTCAGCTGAATTGCATGTGTGACGTCATTTTTCGCTCTTAGTGGAGCGAGTTTTTTTTGTTCATGCGCGTGATTAAATTTTTGGTCACACCTGACTTACCTCACTCTCAAAAATGACTTCCTCACTTTGAAATTGACTTTTATTTACTTCAATTCAAAGAGATAAGGTCAAATGGGTGTGTGTCACTCTAAACGAAGGTTATTTGAGATCAGCTAATAGAGGCAGCAACAGATTTTTAATCAAAATATAACAGATCAGCCTTCAATAAAAAGACGAGTTTTTTTTCGGTCTGTCTTTTTTACTGTTTTTTTTATACTGCCGATCTACGAATCTATTGCGGCTATTTTCTGGCAATCTGCCAGCGATGTTTTATGAATTTTAAATACCATTTACTGGAAACAGAATTCTGATTCAAGTCTGATTTTTGCATGGCAAATATTTGAGTTCTTTGCTCGTTTGATGTCTCATCGAATCGGTATTTTTGATATATGAATGATCCTTAAGGCAGGTATAGTGTTTAAATTCTAGAAAAATTACGTTCAATTGTTTGATGTGTAAAAGTCCCCTAGATATGAAACGATCGAATATATAAGGCAAGGCTGGTATTTATCCTAAATTTAATAGGATAGGCAACAGTCTTCGACCGACTTATAATTTTGACGAACAGTTATGGCTCGTAAGAGCGTATTCTGCAAGAGTTTGATTCTTTTCAGGTTAGTTTTGGAACAAACATATAGAAGTTAACCATACTGTACCTTTGGTTTTATGTAGATATGGAACTTAGAGGTCCGTCCTTGTTAACAAAAGTAGCAATCTAAAATGCCACCAAATTTTCAGGATCCACTTTTAAAATTTAAACGGATTTAGTGCACTTTTTATAAGAACCTGAGCAATATGCAATCCTGGATATTTGACCTAAAGGCTTGTCTTTGTTTCTGTTCCATCTATATTAGGTGGAAGGACGTGCTAAAACTAAGCTGTTGACACTTATTTTCCATTTTATTTGCGATCCTTGAACCAATCCCTAACATAACCAGATTAAAATAAATCCGCTCCCTTAATAAATAGTACATAGAACAACGGTATGATCTTGGTAATAATACATAGTTGAAGATCTACAAAACTCATGAAAATCATTAATTTAGAAAAGAAACAGCACGGGAGCTAGCATGAAACCTTGCGGGAACGCCTTGCTCATGGTAGCTCTGACGACCTACATTTTCAAATCATAACCAACCGTAACCGTGAAGCTAAGTAGCTCGTCATAGGTCGCTCCGAAGGAACACGAATGCCAAAAACTTCAACTTGCCAATAAAATTTCCGATCAACTATCGACAGTTTTTTCAAGATAAGAACACGAATAAAACGTGTTTTTTCTGAGGATCTAACTGTTTCGGCAGCTCCTGTGATAGCATCTCAAATTGCATGTTTCGTGGGAAACATCGAAATGTTCTAAATAAGTTGAAAGGTTTCAAGAAAAAGTCAGAGTACATGACTTACCTCACTAAACAATTACTGCTATTTTTTTTAATTCTGGGCCAAATTAAGCGCCAAATTAACTTGCAACGATCCGTTGGAATTTTTTGGGATGTGTCTGTTTTGATATAATTATGAATTTTGATATAAGTTAATTTTTTACGCGGCCGTTTCTTCTCAATATGATGTTCATGAAGAGCGTATTGCAAAGAATTGCAGTACAAGAATTTCTTCTTGTATTGCAACAAATTGTTTGTTCAGATCCTTGCTACAGTTGGTGACCTGAGGAAAACATGCATCCACCCTCAGATGGTGAAGGGATTCTCTATAGGAGTGGGCACAGGAGGCAGCCAGCTTATGACAATGGAGCAGCTATTGGGAGAGATGCAAGTGAAGGCTGTGAGAGAATGCGAGGAAACTGTGAGGCAGATATGCACTTGTTTAAATGGAATTGCGGGTTTGAAGTGGATTCAAGCTAAGGTACGATTTCGACAAATTTAGACGAATTTGACACTGTGCTCGGAACTGTTTCCTTTCACAAAATAATTAGTGGATAATTTTTGCTCTTAATAGCCACAAGGCTATTATTGGCCTCATCTGTTTTTACAATTCAAAGAATTTGAGTTTCATTGGGGCGCTGTCTTCGCACGACTTGAGGATTATTGAAGTGTCTTTTTTAATCAATTTTATTGGAGTGATTATGAAATGAAATGCGTGAAAGAATTTGAGTGTTTTGGTTGTTGAACAAACCTGGAGAGTTGAGCGAAAAGTGTGTTTTTCGTCTATACTGCTGTTTTCGAGAGTCAGAAATAGAGGTGTAAAAAAATTCTACACGAGCGAAATCTTGATTATTTAATAGGCAGCCCTCATCTTCTTAGCTGGCTATTATAGCGGCCCTATTTTTTTCTTTACTTTATCGGATAAAAATTTCGACAATAACTGAAAGTGCGACAATATTGAATAACTGCTTCATGTTTTAGGCACAATATGTTGTTGATCGAGAGAAGATGAGCGAGGCAGTGGAGGTGTATAGAGATGTGTTGCTACGTGTATCCAACTATTCGAGAGAGGGATTGAGGTCTGATGCTCTGCCCAAGATTCACTCTCTTTATAACTTGCACCAGATTCTATACGTTGAAGGCTTTGATGCACCGAAGACGCTGCGTGATTCTGCTCTCCTTGAAGAGGTAATGAAAAATGGATAAGAACTCATCCTTGTAAGCAAAATGAGAACCTCTCAATTTGATTAGAATGTTATTAGGCGAATGCATACAAAAGGATGTCAGGATGTCATAAAAATAAATCGTTGGCCTAGTAGTAGTTTTCTGACCGTTCATAGTGCTTTCAAAGAGGTATTTTGACCCAATTTCGGTCAATCGATGTATTCACAGATAACCAGGAAGTTTTAAGTTGTATTAATACAATGTACTGGGGCGCCGAAAAGTTGAATTATAATCGCGTAGCGAGTGTGAGGGCCATTTTTCATTCATCATTTTTCCGACCATCACCCAGCAACTAAACTTTTAGTGTCGACTCTTTTTTGTATGAGATATGTGGATCATTCGCATGATTAATTGCTCTCGGACGAAGTTTGAAGCAATTATTGTAAACGTGTTGGTCTCTCGCCAAAATTTTGTTGGGCCGTTTTGACTTTTTGAGTGACTTTTGCGCCCTTTCGATTTTTTTTGATTTGTTTCATCTAAGTTTCTCATTCACAAGTGTCAGCAGCTGAACTCAAGTGGCGGCAGTTCACTACTAAAAGTCCAATTTAGAGCATGGCGAAAAGCCAAAATTGGTTCAAGTTTCACTTTAAATTTTATTAATAGCCGCCCTCATCGCCTCAGCCGGTTATTATAGCGCTCCTATTTTTTACAATTCAATGAATGAGAATTGTATTGGGGCGCTGTCTTTTTTTAAAGATATGTTCACACATTTTCATGATTTTTGAAATCAAATTGGAGTAGTGATTTTTGTCACGCCAAAACAGGAAGTGGAGCAAAAAAGCGAGTGGTTTTGCGGCGTGAAATTTTTTCGCTCTAAATTTAAAGTAGAGTGAGAAAACGTTTAGTTTAATTAATGAAAACGTTTGTTTAGTTAATGAAAATTCTTTGAATTGTACGTCAGGACTTGTCCTGCTATGTTTTTTTTACTTCGTCGAACAAAAAATGTTTCGCTTTACCTCATTTTGCCGCTTTTTCGACATTTTGCGTGAAATATTTTTTACTTCTCTAGGCTAGTTTCACTCTTCTGTCATTCTGCTCAAAACTCCTTTTAAACAGCAGCTGCTCACCAAAGCAATTCAAAATGAAGAGAGTCAGTATAAAAGATCAAAGTCAGAAGTAGAAACGGGATAAACCCATAAAGCCCAATTTTAGATGCCCGCTATTTGAACGTCGTTCCTATAAGTCTTAGTTACCATCTCTAATACTTATTGGTATTGATAGTAGCCTCTGTAGCCTCTCTCTAAGAAACAGAAGTGTGTTCAACTACAAAATGCCATCAAAATAAATCGGACTTAAAAAATGTTTTTGTACAAAAATCTTTTTTTTTTCCAATAATCTTCTATTCTTATCCCAACCATGCTTACTGGAATCAACGGCAGCTATTTTCCGGCAATGTGCCGGGTATGTTTAATTGTTATGGCGATATATAATAACCTCTAATAACATCATTTGAATCCCCGTTTAGTGAATTTTGTAACTACTCCTCCACCCACTGAAGCAGGCGGCAGCAGATTCGAGCTCTCACTTAGTTCGCGAGCAGTTTTCGCAACGTTAGTCGTTTTTGTTTAGTTTTGATAATACATGGTTTTTTCACTCAAAAATTGGTTGAATAATTGCTCTCAAACGAAGTTTTTAGTAATTTCCTTTGGTCTTTTTATGCGATTTTTTTTGCTTGACCGACTTTTCCTATGAACTTTTAACCTATGAACTTTTAACCAGAGGGCATTAAGTGCTCTTAGAGTGCTTAAGCTGACTAGACTCTAAGTATGCTATTCTCCGAGGCCGTTTAGAAGTCATCATAGTCTTAATGGCGGTTCAAAGAGTTTGACCACCTCAGTCCCCAACTTTTGCACATCGTTCCACTCGTACCCCAGCGCCTCTTAGAAGCTAAAACTAGCCCCCCTAAACCTTAGCTTGCTACTGATGAAATCAGTCGTTTGAGAGCAATTAGACCGGCGTTAGTCTGTTGTTTTTTTCCTAATTTTAAGTTTTATTTTTAATACTCTTGCTGTAGTTCAATAGAGTGAATCTTATCTTGGAACACATTTTGGCCAATTTTTAACGATGAATGAATCTATCAGACTAGTGTGTTTTAGTTAAAGTAGCTGCAAAACTGTATGCTGAGCGTAGTTATCTTGCGGTGCTCTTATATTTTAACGATCAAAGAATCTGAATTGCATCGGGGTGCTGATATTTTATGATCCGAATAGTTGTGGTGATCTATCTTTTACTGGGTCGAGTGGTTTTAAAACGTGATGTAAACGGCATTGTTTCCTACTTAGTTATCGATTTTTAAATGCCCTCGAACAAATTCTGATTCCATTATTGTAGACTTGTGTCTTATGCATAATTTCCGCTTGACGCTTTTGAGCTTTTCTTCAAAATTTTCTTTGACTTCTTGACTTTTCACACTTTAGTTCTTCATTTTCACGTGATCTAAGATGCTCTCGCTCTGTAATACAGTTCGTTGATTAAAGGAATTGTGACCGCAAGGAAATCAAAGTCTTTGTAGCTGAGTAGTTAATATGTCAGGCTGCCAACCTGGATGTCCGTGCTTGAATCCTAGTGGGGACGTTTTTCTGCACCTATAAAACATTTCTACGCTACTCCCCCTCTAAATTAAAATGCCCTGGTCGTTCAAGAGTAATTTATCTGGCGTTGGTCGGTTGATGTTCTTTTGTTGAACATAGATGAAGATTGGGGATAGTAGAAGTGGCTATTTGGATCATGCCATTTTTCGAAAGATAGCAAGAGGTCTGAAAAACATTGCGCTAAGCGAGCAGAATTTTTCTGATAATTTGAGCTTTTTTCAATTCATCTTAGGTTTCGTCTAAAGAACTCAAAATTGCACTCAAAACCATTATCTTTTGCCTGAAGACAGCAATTCCTTGCCGCACAAAAACTAATAAAAAACTTCAGTGCAAAATTGAACCCCCGTCGTAACGAGAAAATTTCATTCAACAATGATATCATCGAAGCAAGCAAATGTAAAAACAATTCTTGTAATTCAGAGACCATGCAAAAATTCTCGGCTTTAAATTTTGCACCGACAAAAGTTTGACAGAAACCTAACTAAAAAATCTTTAAACCCCGAAATTTTGTATTCTTGAAATTTTTTGTTTTCAGTCTCATAGCTGCAAACTGTGAATTAAGTCGGAGGTATGTGGTTCGAACTCTCAATCGGTCTCTTCATGGACTAAAAATGTATTCACTGGGTTTTTAATATCACGTAACTACACCGTCAATTTGAGAATATAATAAGTATAAGTTCCGGATTTTTTACCACCAATAGTTGTCTATGGTATTTTGCGGCTTAAGACGTTTTTTGTTTACATTTTTTAAAAATTTTTTCAGTCTGAGAGGATTTTTTGGTTGAAGTTGGTATATCTCGTGGCTTAATATCAATTATATGGGGTCTTAGTTCTGCTGGTCTTCTGTATGCAATATTTGTACTACCAACGTTGAATTTGATAGTTTTTTTGTCTGACCGTCAATTTGGCCTCAAACATAAGCAAGGTAAAGTTTGGAGGGTATTTAGTCGCTGAGTACTGCTCTTAGAGCGTTTTGTCTTACTAGGCTTTAAGTATACGATTCACAGAAACTGTTGATGTATAAGTTCACTGTTTGACGGGCTGTTCTTAAGATGTGAACCCCTTCCCCCTGCTTCTGCTTCCCCTCATCCGCGCTCCTCTACCTCCCGCACGCTCAACCTCACACCCCTTCCGCTCACCCCGCCCCCTTACTCCACGTCACGCGCCTCAATTAAGCCTAAGCTAGCGACTACAAACGCAGATAGCTATTGACGGAGCCAACTGCTCGCCAGTTATTTACGAACAATTTGACTGACGTCAGTCGGTTATGTTAAGACTATTTTTTTGTTTAGTCAATGAATGTTCCGTGAATTGTAGCTATCAACTTGTCCTGCTGTTTGGTTTGTCATCTGACATTCTTGTTTGCATTCACTTTTTTCCGCGCCGCAAGCCTCAAAGTTTAGTGATCTTTTTATGTCGCTCTCTTGCTGTTTTTATCTGCGTGACGTCATTTCTGAAATCAATTGGTGGCGGGTTTTACGTTGAATTGCGTGAAGTTTTCTCATCATATCTGACTCATCTCAATATCATAAAGGAGCACTATTAAATGACTTTTGTTAATAATGAAGCGTGGCGACTAAAGTGATATAAACAAATTGGAACATTTTTACAGATTTAGTTTCTTACATCAGTTTTGAAGTTTTGCTACTAGTTTTGATGATCCCGAAAACGAAGCAATTCTACTAATTGATGCCAAAAACGCATTTAATGTGCTCAATAGACGAACAGCATTAGAGAACGTGAAAGCCTTTTGCCCATCATTGCATGTTGCCTTACAGAATTCCTATAGCCATCCGTCTCATCTCTACATCGGTAAGTCGACCATTCTGTCTCAGGAAGGTACGACACAAGGTGATCCCCTTGCGATGGCAATGTATGGAATTGCAATCCTACCCCTAATATCAAGACTTCACAATGACTCCTTGACACAAAAATGGTATGCTGATGATGGTAGCGTCGTCGGTAAATTGAAAGATATCAGGGCACTCTTCGACAAGCTCACTCAGCTTGGTCCCAAGTACGGATATCTTGTCAATCCTCCGAAGTGTCAGTTGATAATTAAGCCAGGAGGCGAGCGCCAAGCGTCAACTGAGTTTGCAGGCACAAATGTGGAAATCACGCAGGGCGCTCGAGTCCTGGGATCAGTAATCGGTAGCTCTGAGGCCAGTAAAAATTTCCTGAAAGATGCAGAAATTAAATACACAAAAAGTTTGGACAGACTTGGTCAATTTGCTCTCACCTCTCCCCAGAATGCCTATGCATGTTTGACGAAGGGGGTTCAACAGAAGTTGAGCTTCCTCTCGCGTACTACACCCTCCATGGACGGGGTTCTGGACAAGGTAGAGGAGCGGCTTGGCTGAGTCATACCGAACATCGTCGGCAAAGAAATAATCCAAGAGGAAAGGGAACTTTTTTCTCTCCCTCTCAGAATGGGTGGGCTGAACATCGCACTCCCACAAGATCTTCATAAAAATCTTGAGAAATCAATTGAACTCTCAACTCCGTTGGCGTCATTTAATAATGATCCATTCGAAATTCAACAATGTGAATTCGAACAAACCAAGATCAGTCTCAGACAGAAAGCAGACATGCAACGTGAACTCATCTCAAAAAATCCCGAATCGAAAACAATCTACCAGAAATGAAGTATACCATCCAGCTGGCCTCGGAGAAAGGAGCATCTAGCTGGCTTAACGCGCTTCCGTTATCAAAACATGGTTTCGACCTCACGAATACTGAGTTCCGCGATGGAATAGCACTTCGTTACACCTGGGAAGCGAAGAACGAGCCAGCTATATGCCCATGCGGGAAAGAATTTAGCCTCACCCATGCCCTTTATTGCGCCAAAGGCGGGTATACGCACCTACGACAAAACGAAATCAGAGACGTGTTTGCAAACCTGATGGATGACGTCTGCCACGATGTCCAGATAGAGCCAAAACTTCAGTCGCTCGATGGAGAAATTCCACCACTACTGATGATGACGCTCGACTGGACATCAAGGCAAACGGTCTGTGGGCCTCCCGCTTTAATCGCACTTTCTTCGATGTGAAGATTTTCAACCCTGACGCGAAGAGCTGCCCTAAGACCATAAAAGATGCATACAAATATCACGAGAGCATCAAGCGAAATAAGTACGAAGAGCGAATCCGCGAAACAGAACACAGCAGTTTCAACGCACTGATTTTTGCTTGCTCGGGGGGTGCTGGGTCATCGGCATCGCGCGTTATGAAACAACTCGCAACCAAGATCAGCGAAAAACGCGGAGAGCCCTACGCCGACACTAGAAGCTACATCCGAACGAAAATCAGCTTCGCACTTCTGAGGAGCTGTGTTCTCTGCTTGAGGGGATGTCGCGCCCTCAAGCCTCGTGTTCTCAGTGAGACTTCGATTAGCGCCGTCGTGGAGGAGGGAAGGCTGCACTGAGTGTACGGCTGCTTAACTTTATTCCTTTGCTCATTCCTTGTTACCCTATTTTTTATTTTAATCCTTCCTTACCAGTTCCTTATGTGTGCTATTTATATATATATTGGTGCTTTCTTCTCCACTTGTTAGTTATTTTTGTGACTGGGCCGTCTTTACACTGTCTGGAGGGGAACAGCTTGGAGTGCAGCATCCGGCTAAGTGCTACTCATCATCCCTTATGTTCCGACCTACATCCATCGTTGCCGGATGGTGTACACGGTCCTTTTTAAAGTGATAAAAGAAATGAAAAGTGGATAGTTTTCTCTAATTGGTTGGAGTTTTGGGTTTAATTCATTTTTGTTGCCTTAATTAATTATATGCATTAATTCAATACTTTTCAGACAGGGCTAAATACTAATTTTACAAAACTCTCAGCTGTTGTGCCTTGACAAGAACTTCGAAACAAAAGCTGATGAATATAAGTAAAACTGGGATAACGATGCTCCCCTTGTTCTCTTCGTTTTCATTCTCAGTCTCATCAACGCATAAAACTGTGGGAACTGTAAATATATGGGATCTGCATTGCTTAGAATGTCAACTGAGATTTCTGTGATAACCGTTTCATGGTTTCAGTGTGAGACTTTGAAACTGGAGTATCTCTCAGTGTTCGAGAAAGATGTCACTGTTTCGCTTTCAAAATTATCCAGGGTGGTGTCCAGAATTGATGAAACACGTTCTATGGTGAGCAAATTTGAACTTTTTGGGGAGCTAGTAGGAAAAAACTTTTAGGGAGCAAGTTTGAACACTTTTGGGTTTTGATTTTAGAATTTAGAGCTCTCATGTAGGCTTTCGAAAAATTGAACTTTTTGTACCATTTGAAACATCCAGTACTCAAATTCAGTCGGCATAGTGTAAGCTTTGGTGAAGTAGCCTTGAATTAACATGCTACTGTCGGCGGAAAATGATGCAGGAGTCTTTGAAGTTTTCTTTTTCAGATTGATTTCAATTCCTGGTTGGCCGAGATTAGCGCTTCTATAGTGGAGTTTGACTGTGAGTTGGAATTAGTGGATAAAGTGTACACGGATCTGCAGAGGAACCTAAAGTCAGTCCGGGAAGAGTAAGCTATTGCTCCGATCAAACAAATCAAGATTGCTTTGTGTCCCTTCTGCGGAATAGGTCAATGTCGTGAGGAGCAGAAGCGCCTTAGCCATTTTTGAGGCAGCATTATACCTGCCATCAAACTTAATATCATGTCAAAATGTCCTACCTAGCATTTGCGTGTCAGGTTTTATGCTTAACGCCGAAGCTGGTTGTGAACAAATGTCAATTCATTGTATAGATAGGTTAAAAGAAGATAAATTGAGATTCAACGGAGATGAAGGTCATGATTTGAAAAAAAAACTGCAAGTGGAATTTCAGCTTCCGCACTATCATCGGCTTGGAATACTTCGTTTACACTCACCTGGAAGAGGTCAAGAAGCAACGAGATGCTTGTATCAAAAGTGTCCACTCTCTCAATTGTATCCCAAATGCCACAACAATTGCTGACAGCTACGAGTGTCATCTGAAACTCCAACAGGATGCTAAGCGGAACAATCCGAATTCCTCTGTCTTGAATACTCCTAAAAAGCAACCGAAGAAAACGTGCAAGTTCTGTGTCGTCCACAATCAACTGTTGAAATACGAGAAGCTGCTATTTGACTCAAGCTCAGGAAATCAAACGTGAGTGTGGGATTTTTATCATTACCAGGTATTGTATATAGCATTGTATTTTTTATCCTGTCGTTTAACTATATATACAACAAGTAGGTTTGGTAATGTGCGTTTGCGCATAGTTCAGGACTCGTCCGGCTATGTTTTTTTTCATTTCAATGCCCGGCTTGCCGATTTTCAGGACTTGTCCGGCTATGTTTTACCTTTCGATCACTTTTTTCGATTTACAGAAGGCACGACTCACGTTTAACTCCTGACTCACCTCGCTCATTGTTTCAACTGAATGGGTTTTAAATTCTTTGGCTCATTTCAATCAATAACGCAACATATTGAATACGGTCATGGTCAAAATCAATGAAAACGGGAGAAATCAATAAAGCCCGGTCAATAATTCTTAGTACATTAGGTCATGGAAATCCATTAGTGATTGCTAACTAGCATCACTATTACGCTAAAAAAGTAAACAAATTGACAGCTCAATTAAGTATAATTGATAGCCGCCATCAGCCTCTTAACGGCTATTATTTAGGCGACCTCCTTTTTTAAAATTCGCTTTACCTTTTAATCATGTTTTTCGTTTTACATAGGTCACTATTTTCACGTTTGACTTCTGACTTACCTCACTCGCTGTCTCAACTTAACGGATTTAATTAATAGCCGCCCTCATCTTCTCAGCCGGCTGTTATAGCGCTCCTATTTTTTTAATAGCCCCCCTCATCTTCTCAGCCGGCTATTATAGCGCTCCTATTTTTTTTACTTCGTCGAATAAAAAAATGTTTCGCTTTACCTCATTTTGCCGCTTTTTCAACATTTTGCGTGATATCTTTTTGACTTCTCTAGGCTAGTTTCTCTCTTCTCTCATTCTGCTAAAAGTGAATTTGAACATCAGTTGCTCAGCAAAGCATTTCAAAATGAACAGAGTCAGTATAAAAAAATTGAAGTCAGAAGTAGAAACGGGATAAACCCATAAAGCCCAATTTTAGATGCCATAAGTCTTAGTTACCTATAAGTTTCTTTAAGTCTTAGTTACCATCTCTAATGCTTATTGGTATTGATAGTAGCCCCTGTAGCCTCTCTCTAAGAAACAGAAGTACGTTATGTTCAACTACGAAATGCCATCAAAATAAATCGGACTTAAAAATGTTTTTGTACAAAAATCTTTTTTTTCAATATCTATTCCTTCAATCATGCTTATTGGAATCAACGGCGGCTTTTTTCCGGCAATCTGCCGGGTATGTTTTTACTTGGTCGAACTTTTTTTCGGTTTACCCATTTTGCCGCATTTTCGACATTTTGCGTGAAATCTTTTTGACTTCTCTAGGCTAGTTTCATTCTTCTGTCATTCTGCTCAAAGTCCTTTAAAGCAGCAGCTGCTCAGCAAAGCAATTCAAAATGAAGAGAGTCAGTATAAAAAAAACAAAGTCAGAAATAGAAACGGGTTAAACCCATAAAGCCCATTTTTAGATGCCCGGTACTTGAACTTTGTTCTCATAAGTTTTAGTTACTATCTATAATGCTTATTGGTATTGATACTAGACCCTGTAGCCTCTCACCGAGAGACAGGGTATGTTCAATTAGGAAATGACATCAAAATAAGTCGCACTTAAAAATGTTTTCATACAAAAATCATTTGTTGATATTTTCTTTTCTTTCAATCGCAATAGAGTTATGGGAGTCATCGGCGGCTATTTTCCGGCAATCTGCCCGGTATGTTTAATTGAACTAGTTTGTTTGTTCATTCCTTCTGCAAAAATTAATTGCCGGGTCGTTAGTTAATTCACTTCTTAGTTTGTTTGTTCAATTCCTTCTGCAAAAATTAATTGCCGGGTCATTAGTTAATTCAATTCTTTGGATTGTAAATTTGAACTTTTTTCTGCTATGTTTTACCACGTCGAACATAAATGTCTCGCTTTACCTCATTTTGCAGGCTTTTTGGCAGTTTGTGAGAAATCATTTCTGGTTCACTCATCTCTCATTATGCTCAAAGTGGTTTTAAACTGCAGTTGCTCAGCAAAGCAGTTCAAAATGAACAGTGTCCGTATAAAAAACGAAATCAGAAATAGAATCGGAATAAACCCATAAGTTTTAGATGCCCGTTACTTGAACTTTGTTCTTATTGGTCTTTGTTACCATCTCTAATGCTTATTGGTATTAATATGAGCCCCTGTATCCTCTCATTAAGAAACAGGAGTTTGTTCACCTACGAGATGACCTCAAAATAGTCCGCACTTTAAAAATGTTGTACAAAAATCGATTTTTTAAACTATTTTCTATTCTTTCAATCCTAATCGTTGTTATGGGAATCAACGGCGGCTATTTTCCGGTAATCTGCTGGGTATGTTTTTTTCACGCATTGAATTACGTATTTTAGTGATTACGGTCTAGGTCAAAGAGCAAAATAAAAAAAGTATAAATTTATATCCCGGTCATTAATACTTTGTGCATTAGTTTATCAAAGTTCATTAATGCGATTGATAGATGGAGTAAGTATTTTGCTTAATAGCGTTCAGCTTAGAAGCTGAAATAAGTGTTATTTTAGAATCTAACCGAATATGCAGATTTTGCGCCACAAATAAGAACACATTGCCACTTCGAGAAATTCTGCCAGTTTTTAATTTAAATTTTTCTGCTTCTCCAATGCCACTGTGCGTCAAATAGGTCGACGACGTCTATTGTCCTGCTTTTTGGCGGCTATGTTTTTAGAATCTCACTAAAACTGCTCACCACATTAGAACAGTTTTGGACTTTTAGAAAAAAAGAACCTTTGTTTCAATCACGTTGTGCGGCTAGTGGGTCAACTTTGGCTATTTTCCGGCAGTTTTACAGCTATGTTTATTGAAATTGTGGAATATTCTCCAAGAGTTTGTTTGATATTTAGGATTTTTGTTTTTTATCGTTCTTTTTTGATAGGATTTTGCTGCGGCATTCACTTTGTTTTTTCTAATTTTACCCAAAATTTTTTTTCCAGAAACCATAGTTAAGAAAAACCGGTAATCTGAGAAAAGTGTAGTTAAATAGCAGTAAAAGTAAGGTAACAGAAAAATAGCAGTAAAGATAACAGAAATTTCTCCCGTAAATTGGCGTAGTTTTAACAAAGATCCTAACAAATTAAGCTAACAGCATAAAACTTAGAAGCACAATTAAGTTTCATTGCTAGCCGCCGTCAGCCTCTCGACGGCTATTATTTAGGTGCTCTCCTTTTTTTAACTTTCGCTTTACCTTTTGATCATGTTTTTCGTTTTACATAAGTCACTTTTTTCGCGTTTGACATCCGACTAACCGCTCGCTGTCTCAACTTAACGGATTTAATTCACGCATTGAATTAAGTATTTTAGTGATTATGGTCAAAGTCAAAAGAGCAAAATCAAAAAATGGGATAAATTCATATAGCCCGGTCATTAAAACATTGTGCATTAGTTTATCAAAATTCGTTAAAGCGATTGCTTGATTGAGTAAGTGTTTTGCTTAATAGCGTTCAGCTTGGAAGCTGAAATAAGTGTAATTTTAGAATCTAACTGAATATGCTGTGTTTTCGCCACAAATAAGAACACCTTGCCACTTCGAGAAATTCGGCCAGTTTTAAATTTTTCTGCTTCTCTTCCAATCCCACTATGCGTCAAGTAGGTCGACGACGGCTATTGTCCTGCTTTTTGGCGGCTATGTTTTTAGAATCTCACTAAAACTGCTCACCACATTAGAAAAGTTTTTGATTTTTAGAAAAAGAACATTTTTATGTTTCAATCACGGTGTGCAGTGGGTCAACTGTGGCTATTTTCCGGCAGTTTTTCAGCTATGTTTATTGAAATTGTGAAAGATGCTCCAAGAGTTTGTTTGATTTTCAGGATTTATTATTTTTTTGATTGGATTGTGTTGCGGCATTCAGTCTGTTTTTACTATGTTTACCCAAATTAATTTTCCGGAAATCGGAAATTTTACAAAAACCGTTAATCTCAGAATTTTTGAGTAATATTCGACCAAATTTTTCCTAAGATTGCAGAAATTTCTTTCTGAAATTGGCCTAACGATACCAAAGACCCTAATAAATATATTATTTTTGACTTTTTGTTGCAGTGTTGTTGACTGGATTTTGTTGCAGTGCTGAGTATTGTCTTTTACTAAAAAGGTGTTAGCAATTTTTTTATTCGATAAGTTTTGACACTATTACAATAGGGATTGTTTGAAAATATATCAAATGTTGTACTCATGAGGTTCATTGTCGGAGTAATTTTTATGTGATATGTAACGCAATGGCTGAGGCTATTATTGGCCTTCTCTTTGTTTTTTTCTTTCGTCGTCAAGATTTTTGTTACGACCATATGACGCCACGATCACTTTAAATCTGCTTTTTAATAGCCGCCTCAGCTTCTAATTTAATAGCTTCAATCCCGGCTATTTAGCGCTCATAATTTTTTTACTTCGTCCTGCTAAATGTTTTTCGCTTTGAGATAGTATCAAAAACAAAATCAGAAATAGAAACGGGATAAACCCATAAAGCCCAATTTTAGATACCCGTTACTCGAACTTTGTTCTTAGTTATCATCTCTAATGCTTATTGCTATTGATACTAGCCTCTGTATCATCTCACTACGAAACAGGAGTATGTTCAGCTCCAAAATGACATCAAAATAGTTCGCACTTTAAAATTGTTGGTGCACAAAAATCATTTTTTTGTTAGTTTTTTCTCTTTTTCAATCCCAATCATGGTTATGGGAATCAACGGCGGCTATTTTCCGGCAACCTGCCGGGTATGTTTGTTCTTTCCTTCATGCAATAGTGACTGAATTGCGATCGTGAGGTCATTTTCCACTCCTGGTGGGGGAGAAATCTTGGTTCATTTGCGTGATTAAGTTTTTGGTCGCACTTAACTCGGATTCAAATAGAACATTATTAATATTAAGAAGGATTTTTTTCTATCTGTTTTGTGTTATCTTTTTGAGACTGCAGTCTGCGAAGCTTTTACGGCTATTTTTAGTCAATCTGCCAGCTATGTTATAGAGTGTTGACTTCCTAGGCTCCATTTAGTAAAATGTTGAAGTTTTGTTGATGAGTGGACTCGGAATTTTATGAACGATCACATTTTATCGCGACTATTTTTTGTCTTAATTGATCGCGTACTCCCGAAGTAAGCAATTAGTGTTGGTTTTGACTTATCAGGTGAATTTTAACTCTTTTTGTTTAGTTGCTCTCAAACTAAATTTATAGAAAATATTTGTTTTTCCTAAGTAATTTTTCTTTTGATTGTTCTCTGAGCAGTCTGACTTCTCGTCCGCAAAAACGGGATACACAGGTAGAGCCCAGAGGGCTTTACGTCGCTGAGCTCTGCTGAGAAGTTTCTCATAGAGCTTCTGTTGGTCTCTAAATGTACAAATCACCGAACTAGAAAACATACATTCATGTGAGGGGCAGATATTTTTTAGCGACTTGGATCCCCTGACTAACACCCCTCCTAAGCCCATAGTAGCTGCTACCGAAGCCAACAGCTCGCCAGATGTTTGGGAGCAATCGATTCGTCATTCAGCTATGTTTTGAGTTCTGTGTTATCTAAATTGCTTTCTGTTGTACAACTTTGAGCTGCTTAACATAATTGGTGGCACAATTTATTACTAAAATCCAAATGAGAAGTCCGCCGAAAGTTCCACTTTTTTTGCTTTAATCTTAATAGTCGTAGATAGTAATCTCCCATCCCCCACTGAAGATGGCTATAACAGAATACAGCCCCCATCAGATGGTCGAGCCCAGAATTAGTCGGTTAATTGCTTTCAAAGTTTGTAGCATTTATATTAGTCCTGTGGTCTTTTTTAATAGCCGCACAACGATAGCGGGGGCTATTATTGGCCTCCTGTTGGTTTTTTTACAACTCGAAGAGTAGTATTGGTTTTCTTAAGGTTTTTTTAACCGGAAGTACTATTCGTACGAGAAAGAGTAAAATTGCCGTGTGAACAAATTTTTTCTGAGCGAGAGAAGTTTTTTGATCATGCGTTTCGATCAGTGAATGACTTTTTGACTTTGATTGAAAATTATTTTTTGACAGAATGCCGCATATTGATAACCATTGTAGCCGTTTTTTCGTCAAATTGGCCCAGTTTTTTTGCTTTAAACTTTGTTTTTTGTAGAAATAGTTTTTTTTAGAGACGCTGTATTAATTTGCGAATCTCTGAAATTAATACCACAGTGGTTTTGAGAGTCTGATAATGCGTTTTAATTTCTAAATGAGCACATATTTCCTAATTTTTTTTATATCACTTCAGGCTTTTTTAAATTAATTTCTTCGTTTTTGGATTTTCATGCGGTTTTTTATTTTTCAAAAATCAGTACATATGGCAATTTAACTGTGATATGTCATGCATTGAATGCATCTTTATAATGTGAAGTGTTTTTGTTTTATAGAATTGTACACTATATTCTCAGTTGCACACTATATTTTTTTCCAATTTTTCTTAGTTTTTCTTTTTTTTATTTAATTACTAGAAAGTCTATTTGCGCACTATTGGGTCTGAATTTCCTTTTACTGATAATCGAATAATTTTATGGCGTTTTGTAAATGAATTTGTGTTTTTGTTTTTTCTCAATTTGATTTTTAACTTTCAAAAATAAAAAACAGGTCTTGTTTTTCATGTGTTTTTGTTTCTCTCCTTTTTCCCGCATTCTAGCATGCATCAGTCTATAATTTGTCTGAGGCCTATATTATTTATGGGCTCTGTTTTTATTAGTTATTAAAAATGATGATTTAAGCCTTTTCCTATATTTTTTTTGTTGCAATTGATTTCAATTGACATAGGGCGGCACTGAGAATTTTCTTGAAATGTCGTTTGAGCATTTTGCCTAATAATTACTTCCTTTGTATAGTATTGGACATTATTTTTTATTGGAAAATTTTGTTTTGCCTGTATATCTAGTTTCTTTATTGGTGATTAATTTGAAATTTTTTTAGTTTATTTGCTGATTTTCAAGTTTTACGATTTTGGCCCATTTATAGTATTTATTGAATTTATTGGTAATTGAATCAAAGCCTCGTGCCTGTACACTCTTTTTTCTTTAAAGGCTAAAAGTTTTTTTTGCAAAAAGTTTTTTCTTTCTATGCAATTTGACAAAATATTCGGGTAGTTTATTCCCATTTCTCCTTTTCTTCGAAAATACATATTTAAGTTCATTAAGGCTTGGCCGAAGTTTTACGGTTGGATAACTAGTTTTCATTGCATGAACCAGCGTTTTTCGTTTGTTTGTGCACTTGTCCTACATGAGATATAAATTGAATTTTCTTAAATTTTTATATTGATTTTTTAAAAATTTACTTTCAGCTTTCAACAGTCAAGAACAAGTTTTTTTTCATTTTTTTGTTACTGTCCTTATTTTACGCATTCTAGCCTGCATTATTCTATCATTTTCTTGAGACCTATAGTTTTTATCGGCTCTGCTTTTATCAGTTTTTTTAATTGCTCTTAAACGAAGTTTGTAGCAATTATATTAGTCCTGTCGGTCTTTTTTTATGCGATTTTTCGCTTGACAGATTTTTTGTCTCACGCTTTTGACTTTTCGTCCTCAAAAACGGGATAAACAGGTAGCGCCCAGCGGGCATTAAGTGCTCTTAGAGCCTTTCAGCTCTGTGTCAGCTCAAACTGTTTTGGAGACTTATACTTAAACTTATGGTGTGAGGGGCGGTTCTTAAAGGCTGAAACCCCCCCCTTTGCCTCACCCCCCCCACCCCCCCACCCCGCCGCTTGCTAAAAACGCAAATTTATATTATTTTGTAATTTTTTGACAGTTATCGATTTTATCAGCCCTAGGTGTCAAGGAACCTCCTCTGGAGTTTGATAATAGGTTACTGCATTGTTTCTAGTGGTAATGGAATGGTTTCAACATTTTAACATCACGAATTTTAGAAAATTTTTGACAAAATTCGCAATTTTTTCAAATTTTTTGATATTTTTTTCTTTATTCAGGTCTTCGAGAACCAGGGGCCAGAAAACATCCTATGGGGCTTGACAATAAGTTACTGACAAATTTTTAACGTTCATGGAATAGTTTTTCAACTTTTTATTGTCACAAATATTAGCGATTTTTTTTATAAAACTTGCTTTTCAGTTTTTTTGAGTTTTTGTCTGTTTTTAGGTTTTTCCAGACTTAAGAGACAAGGAACCTCCTCTAGGGTTTGAAGATAGGTTACTCAATAGTTTCTAGATTAAACGGAATGTCTTGCAAGATTTCAACATCACGAGTTTTTGCATATTTTTGATATTTTTCGCCATTTCCAATTTTTATAGTCATCATTCAATGGTCAAAATAGCCTCCGTTGTGGTTTAATAAAAACTAGTGGAATATTTTTGTAGGTCTTGGATTAATTTTCAACTCTTTAATATCACAAGTTCTAGCCATTTGTTTAAACCTTGCAATTTTTAAAGTTTTTGAGTTTTTTTGTCATTCTTAGGTTTCTCTAGCCTCAAGAACCACGGAATTTCCTCTTGGGTTTGATAATATGTTACTGCATAGTTTGTAGATATAATGGAATGTTCATCAAGATTTTAATATCACGAACTTAAGCAATTTTCTAAAATATATGCAGTTTTTTCATGTTTGATTTTTTCCGGCAAGAGAGTACCTGAGGCCTCCTCCAAGGTTTGACAATAAGCTGCTGAATAGTTTCTATAGTTTTTAGAGTTGATGAGATTGTGATCAACAATTTTTATGACTCCAGTTTTAGTGATATTTGGATAAAAATTAAACTTTTCAAATTTCAGGCTTGAAACAGGGATGCTGGATAGTCTCTTGAGACAATGAAATGGTTCTTAAGATATTAATGTCTTGAATCTTAGCCAGATTTTTAAAGATTTTTCAATTTTCATCTTTTTTCAATATTTTTTTGTCCTTTTCAGTTTAACGACCGTTACTGGCCTACGAAATTTTTCAAGTCTCGGAGATGAGTTACTTGACAGAATTTTCGAGACAAAAAATGGTTATTTGGAAAATTTTTACCCTGTTCCAGGTTTTTGGAGCCAGTGAAACTTTTTCTGGTTTGAATCAGGGATACTGGATAGTCTCATAAGACAATGAAATGGTTCTTGAGATAATAATATCCTGAATTTATTAAGATTTTGTCAAAATTTGCAATGGTTTCCAAACTTCTTCAATATTTTTGTCTTATCTGAGTTTAACGACCAATTACTGGCAACGAAACTTTTTAAGTCTTGGAGAAAGGTTACTTGACAGAACTTTCAAGACAAAAATTGATTTTGAATTTTTTACTGCGAAGTCGAAAATTTTTGTTTTTATGTTTGCCTTTTTCAATTTTTTCTATATGATTTATTTACTAACAAGGCTAGAAAACTAAAGTTGCAGTGTCGAATCCCGTCATAGAATATTCCTATCTCTCTTTCTCTCTCTCTCTCAATTTTTTTTTGATTTTGCCTTTTTCAGTTTTTTGCTATATGATTTATTAATTAACAAGGTTAGAAAACTAGAAGTTGCAGTGTCGAATCCAATCATGGAATATATTCCTGTCTCCTTCTCTCTCTTTCGGTTGGGGTTCCTTTCCTGCTTTTTTTATTCTCGTTATAACCCTCTCTGTCACACTCTCTCCTTTTGTTGATTCCGCACTTCAGCTGCTGTTATGAGGCGTAATGTCACCATCTCTGATCCTCATTATCAATGAGTTATAGTTTAACTGCTTTTTATCACAAATGATCTAACAGGCACTTTCAGGAAACCGTTGTTAGTTGCTCTCAAAAGCTATTTGTAGCAAATATATTAATCCTGTGTCTTTTATGCAATTTTTTGCTTGGCCGATTTTTCGTCTGACTCATTTGACTTTCGTATTCAGAAACCGGATGAAGAGGTAGCGCCCTGAGGTCACTAAATCGTTGCTAGCTGTTGACGAAGCCAGCCTCTCGCCGGTCGTTTGAGAGCAATTCGCCCGACGTTAGTCAGTTTTGTTTTAAATAGTGATTTTAAGCCTTTCTTAGTTTTTTCTGGATTGCAATTGATTTCATTTGACATAGTGCGGCACTGAGAATTTCTTGAAATGCCGTTTAAACTTTTGAGTGATAATTGGTTTCCACGAATAGTGATGGGGCATTAGTTTTGATTTTAAACGATATTTCTGCCTGTATATCCTGTTTCTTTTGTCTTTTCGGTGATGAATTTGAAAATTCTCAGCTAATTTGCTGATTTTCAAGTCTTGACAATTTTTGGCCCATTTATCATTCTACTGAACTTGTTGGTAGTTGAATTACAGTCTAATGCGGATAGGTTTTTTTACTGGAAAGAATACAAATTTCGTTTGCTACAAAAATGTCTCTCTTGAAGTTTGACAAAAAAATTGATAAGTTTTTTCCCATTTCTCCGTTTCCTCAAAAATAGTTATTTGGGAGCTCATTAAAGATTGGATGATATATTGTGTTGGGATAACTAGTTTCCATTTCCTAAAACAATGTTTTTCGTTTATATGTTTCTTGTGCTACATAAGAAGTAAATTGAATTTACTAAATTTTTTATTTATTTTCCTAAATTGTTTGCTAAATTTTTCTTTTGTTGGTTGACTAAAGGTTTTTGTTTTCTCTGCATTGGTGAGTTCTCCATGGAGACATTAGCTACTTGAAAAATCAAAGCTTTTGGTGAATACGACTTCGAGTCGTTTCTGGAATTCTTTCGGCTAGGTTTTTCGTCATCAAGACTTATGCTACGCCCATACGTCACAACCAATTCAAATCTGCTTTTTGTTCTTTTGTTCATGAATGGAATTGCGTGGGTGACGTCATTTTTTACTCTTAGTGGAGTGAGGTTTTTGGTTCATAAGCATGATGAAATTTTTGGTCAGACTTGACTCACCTCACTCTCAACAATGACTTCATCACTCTAAAACTGACTTTTCGTTACTTTAATTCAAAGAGAGAAGGTCAAGTGCACACTCACTTGACCTTCTTTCTGTGAATTAAAGTAAAGTTTCTCTAATTAAAGGTTTTTGAGGGCAGGTTTTAGAAGCAGTAATAAGTTTGACCGATTCTTAATCAAAATGTAACATTTGAGCCTTTAATAAAAAAGAATTTTTGGCCTGTTTCTCTTACTATCTTCTGGAGACTGCAAATCTACGAAGCTATTGCGTCTATTTTCTAGCAATCGGCCAGCTATGTTATTCGCTTTTTCGTCTGAGGCTTTCAACTTTTTGTCCTCTTAAAACGAGATAAACCGGTAATCCCTGAGGGCAATAATTTGCTGAGCAGCTCTATTAGAACTCTACTAGTCTCTAAGTGTAATCACTGGGCAAAAATCATGGTTGCCCACAATCCCTTGAGCCCCACTCCAACCGAATTTTTTTCGGGACATCTTTTTGGTACTGTTGATGGCTCTGTGGAACGATTTGTTGAACGTAGCCGTGATCTCTACTTAATCCTAGAAATTTCTTGCTACAGAATTGGAGACGTAGACTTCGACTCGATTGACACCAACGATACTTCTACCATGTGGAAGCCCTCGCGATTAGAGCTTATATGCTGCACAATAAGTGCCTTCGCAATCTCAAAGAAACTGCCAGAAACAGATCAGGAATCCGCTAAGAATGTGAAAAGTTTCCTTGGCCTTATCCGAGAGGAGTTTAAAACACTGAGAGACTATTGGAGGTGCCTGACCAATAGAGTAGCTGGTCATGATGAACTTAGAATGGCGACTGAGAGATTCCGACTGTTTGACGATGGGACAGATTCTCACCTGAGGACCGATGAGTTGTCTGCTAACGTCTTGAGACCTCATATGGTAATGTATATACTAGATTGTATCAAATTATTGGGTCCTTTTGAATAGTTATTGAGCTAATTTTGAAGCAGTTTTTTAGTGGGGTGGATTTGTTTGCGGAATTTTCGCTTCACCGTTTTTGACTTTTCGATTAACTTTTTCGTCCTTGACTTTTGCGTTTTTCGTGATCTAATTACTCTTATTTTTTTAGCAGCTGAACTCAATTAACGAATTAAATTCGTTTGAAAAGTTAATTTTAATACTGGCCTCTAGTCCCTTAATAACACCTTTTGAAACTACTTAGTGAACTTCTTTTTTGTGCTTAATAGACACCCTCATCTTCTCAGCGGGCTATTATGGCGCGCCTATTCTGCTACAATTCATAAAATTTGAATTGTATTGGGGCACTGTCTCTACGACTCGAAGAGGGGTATTAGTGAAGTGTATTTTTTCAATCAGTATATTTAAGAGTGAATTTGAAACTGGAAATGTCGCACGTACTAACGTTTCGACTGGTTTGACTTCTGCACAATTTTAAAGAGCAAAGCGAAATAAATAATTTTCATCGTGCCGCTGTTTTTGAGAGGGCGAGAAATTTTCCCTGAGCGAGCAGAATTTTTTGTTCACGTGTGGTTTTTAAGCAATTTGTAGCGCACCGCCTATTGCTCGACATAATTTGGGGTATTTTTTTGCAGCTTTGATGGCAGCAAACATTATCTTTGTTGACAAATTTGTCAAAAAGTCGAGAAATCTGAAATTTTTTGTCAATTTCTTGCAGTTCAGCGACTTCTTAAAATTTAGCATGTTTCCGGCCCTAATATGACTTTTCGATTGTTGCGTGAGCGAATAAACTTTCAGACAGCGAATAAACTTTCAGACAGCGAATAAAATTTCAAACAGTACAGTTGACCTTTCTTCTTTTGAAACATTGATCGATTTTGCACTTATTCAAACACAGCAAAAACAAATTTGATCTTTTTCATTCAAAAATACAGAAATTGCAATGTCTCTCAAAACTCTAACAATATTCAACTAGAAAGCCAGGTGCATTTCAATCTAAATGAACAAACTGATCCTTCATTAATATCCCTAACGGAATGGGTTCAACAGAAAAAGGAAACTTCATACAAATTATATCTTGACTTACATCGAAGATTACAAAAAGAAAAATTTTTTGAAAATGTGCTCGTTACTTATCAGCGACAACTGCAGGACAAAACGTTTGAGAAGTCATCCAGTGAAAGGAGACAATCAACCATGAATCAAAATCTTGAAAAAACCAGGTTTTTCCATCGAATGTCAGTGATTTTGATTTAATCCCCCCACTCAAACAGGAGCAATCAAATTTGGTTCCTGGTAGCAACATCATTGGTAAATTAGAAAGGATCCAACAATACCACTGGGCACAGCTATCCATGCATGCCGTGGGTCAACCACCAAAGAGAAAATGAAAGTCAACCATAAAAGAGAAAAATATGAATGCAAATAATTAATATTTTCCGCCTTAAAGAATTAAATTTCCGTCTCAAAGAATTTCCGTCTTATTTTTTGCGTCTTATTTGTTGCGTCTTATTTTTTGCGTCTTATTTGTTCCGTCTTAAAGAATTAAAACTTCAAGACGGAACAAATACTGTTTCAAAATTACAAAAAAGCAGCAATGAGATACTAGATGATATGTTCAGCCTTATTGATGCCTGTAAAAATAAGTTCCAACCTGATGTGTTTGTACTCATGGAGGTAATACCGTTCAAAGAAACTGACTACAATAGATCAAAAAACAAATTAATTGATGAGGCTAATGCTGTGCTTAAAAGATTGGAATCTCTTGGTGAAAATTTCGTGTTGCTCAAGATGAATAAATTAAAACGCTCAATTCCCTCCAACCCAGAGATCAACCATTAAACTTTCCTCTTTCATGACAATGTACATTTGAATTTCAATCATGGCATTCCTTTCATTATCTTCTAATGTTTTTACTTCAAACATCTACCGGTATTTGTGATACTAATAAATTCAACAACCGGAGCTATAAAATGAATTATCGATTGCAAGCATTTCAAGAGCAGTGCTGGCCTAATACAAGCACAAGTCCTAACTTTATAATCGTTACCGTAACCAACCATATTAGTAATGATGAATTTATAAGCCGAATCAATTGTAATTTTTGTTGTATTGAATGAATTGGGTCTGAACTGTTTGATAAGCTTAAGTTTTTCTAAGAAGATATGTTTAATAATTTTAGTAATAATGTTGTTGAGTTCTTAAGTGACTTCCTCTTTGCCCACGTCACTTAACTCAATAGTATTTCCTACTTAAATTGAGTGTCCAAGTGTCCAGGAGCAAGAAGCAAGCTTTAATATCAATAGGTTTTTTTACTTAACCTATTTTTTGGTTATACATTAATAGTATCTGGCTAATTCTTTTGAGGTCCGGAGATATTGAAGCCAACCCTGGGCCAATTAAACCAATGAAAGACATACTCCTTGATTGCCAAACTTATTCAGACAATTTAAAACTTCTCCATTTAAATGTACGGAGCATAACAAAAAAAAACAACTTCAAATAAAAAGCCTAATAAATGATTTTGGAGCTAATTGCATCTATGGCCATCTATTGCATACATGGCTGGATGTAAATATTGACACTTGTTTGATAAACCCGAACAACACCAACTGTCTTGTTTTTCGCAGTGATCGGGTGAGTTCAAAGGGGGGAGGTGTATCGTTAATTGTTCCTAGGAAACGTAACCCAAAACTACGCTCGTTGATGTAGCTTTCAAAAGTACTCTTTTCGATACCCTGTGGGTCGAAATAACTTGCCCAAAGATTTAAAAAAACTCACCTAATAAATATTTCTTAGCTAAAAAAGCTTCTTTACGAAGAATTTCTAGAGCAGTCAATTGATAGAGCAATTACTGATAACAAAACAATAATTATGATGGGAGACTGTAATATCAATTGTTTGAAAAACAAAGAAAAGCAGAATTTAGAAAGAATCATTCAACCGTACGATCTAAATGTGACTAACAAGTATCAAGCAACTTGAATTAAGGATGGATCGAACTAACTTTTAGATTAGATTATTATTGACGGAAACGAAACCCTTCTTTATAGTGAAATTTTTGACTCACCAATACAAACAGATCATTTTGCTCATCTAATTATTCTTGCCACAAAACTTACCAAGGACAAAGTAATTAGAAAAGAATTTTATGATAAATCGAAATACAGCCCAAACGATTTGAAACAATCTATCATACAATCAAATTGGGAAACATTTTACAGTTCTGCATTTCCAAGTGAAATGCTACGCTCATTTGAGCAAAAACATTAACAGCAAATACTCCATCATGCACCAATCAAAACAATTTTTGTAAGAAACAAAACACAGTTTTCACTTGCCAATCGGTTCATTTCAAAGAACACACGTAACAAAAATCTGCTTAGAAAGCAATACCTCAATTCAGAATCTTTCCACGAGTTTTTCAAATTGAAAGCCGAAGTGTACGCTGGCTGTGAAAAAGATTTTAAGAAATTTGATAATCAGTTAATTGAAAGCTCAACATCAGAGCGCAAGAAATGGAATTTGATCAAGGAATTAAGAAACTCCGTGAAAACGACGACAACTACGGTATAATCTTTAAGAAACTCTTTCAATGAATTTATTTCAGAACAAACTAAAATAGCCAACCTACTTAATTTAAAATTCAGTAAGTTAGGAGAATTTTTTGAGAGTAGGAACTACACTGTAGACCTGCCTATGGTGAGGCAAAAAATAACCTTTTCCTTCAGGTTAGATACTAAGTTTGAATGTCTTAAAGCGCTTCTTGCTCTTGGAAAATTCAAGCCATTGGGTCCTTCTACCTTTCCCTCGTGGGCATTGCGAGACGCAGCTAGTGAACTAGCTGAGCCTATATGTTTTCTATTGAATGAATATATAAAAACAGAAGCATTCCCTGCTGAACTCAAAAGAGCCGACAGCACTCCATTTTTTAAAAATGGAGACCTTGATGATCCTCTAAACTATCGACCTATTTCTTTAACACCAGCTTTAGCAAAAGTTTTTGAATCTCTTAGTAAACAACAAATTGATGAATATGTGCATAAGAATGTCTTGCTTTCTAAAATAGTTGGGTTTCAGAAAAAAGTTTTTTACAACAGATGCGCTCGTTTATTTAACAGAAAAAATACGATGCAACAAAAACTAGAAAAAGTTACTGTAATCGCATTTTTAGATCTATCAAAAGCTTTTGACTTCATTAATCTCGAGCTCATGATTCAAAAGCTTGCCATTCTTGGATTTTCGATTCTAACTCAAAATCTAATTACCAGCTATCTTTCAAACAGAACACAAAGAGTCATAATGAATAATGTTAAATCAGAGTGGAGTGTAGTGGTTCAAGGCGTCCCACAAGGAACAGTTTTAGGTCCTCTCTTGTTCAATCTATGTTATTAATGATCTCAGCAATTTTTTGTCATAGTAACAATACAATACGCAGATGACACAGTCCTATTAAGCTCTCACGATGAAGTTCTCAAACGCAAAGACGAGCTTGAGAAGGCCTTAGAAAAATTTATACGATTTTTTAAATTACATCACCTCAAGATTAATCCGGATAAAGAGTTTAATTTTTTCGGTAGCTCTAATCCGCAAGACGAAACGACATTAGAAATTGGAGACACATTAATAAGTTCGAAAGCAGAAATCAAATATCTTGGTGTGACTAAATATCGGGTTTGACAAAGACCTCAAATATCAAAAACAAGTAAAAATTCTTTTGTCAAAAATGGCCCAGGGCATTAAATGCATATATGCTTTCAGGAATGTAATTCCCACTGTATACATTAAAGTTATTTTGAACTCTTTTATTCTCAATAATGTTCAATATTGTACTGTACTACTTGCAACAATGAATCAAAATCTCATAACAACTCTGGAAAAGCAGTTGAATTGGGCCATCAAAGCTTGTTTTCACAGACAAAAGTTTGACACATCAGATCTGAAAATGAATCTTTGTTTACTACCTATTTCGCTGCTTTTTGATTGCAGGGCTGCCACTTATTGTCATAGCATCATGAATAAAAAGAAGCCTGCCTGTTCAAGCTCAGCTTTGAATTTACCAACTGCAAGTTTTTATATACACGAGCAAATTTTTACGCAGACAATTTCAAAATGCACTTTGCATGAAAAAATCATTATTAAGAGAGGTACTCTGCAGCACAACTCTTTTCGAAGAAATTTTTTGTCAACTTCGTACAGTCTTGCAAAGAAGAAATATTAGCCGTTTTTCTTAATGAATACAAGAAGGATCCGAAGAAAACCCAACATGGTTCAATTACTTGGAAACATTTTATGTTCAATTAAGTTTCTTTCTTTTTTGTATTGAATTTATGATACTGTCGTCCCTCCCCGCTAATACAAATGATTTCTCTATTCTGTCGACATTTTGTTTATTATAAATTATTAGTTTTCTTTGTTTATAATTATCAAGTTATTACACTGCCTATCTCTGTAAATTTTACTATGACTGAAACATTTACAGATATAAGGAAAAACACAGTGTTCTTTTTTATGAGCATTTTGATAGTCCAAATTTGAAGAAAGGTTTTCGTTTTGCTGTGCTACTATTAAATAAGTAAATACTTCTGTTTTCTATTTTTTAGTTCAGATTGTGTTTGGGAATATTCTTTAATTTGATGTTAAATTCCTTTTTATAGCTGTAAGCTGAGCGGAGCAGTGTTGCGGTATTCATGGAAACGTAATTTTTTTCCTCGTCTTGCGCTCCTTTCTTGCTTTACATTTGTTCACATGCAATGCTGAAAAGTTCAAGTTTTCTGATTGACTTCTTCTCATTGTTAATTGCGTGACGATTTCTTACTCTATGTAGTAAAATTCTTAATGTCATTTGCGATTAGATTCTGATACGTGTCTTAACCTCAATCACGAAAATTACTTCTGCACTTAAAAACCTGCCTTTAATTTGAATTGATTTAAGGTCAAATCGACTCACATGTTTAATAATACTGGCTAAGAGAAAGTTTTCTGTAAATTGAGTTTTAACGAGCCGTACTAATTTATTGCTGAATGTTTAAGCATAATTTTTTCAGCAGCGTCGATAACTTTTTCATCTCATTTTTCTGAATCTGTTTTCAACTTATTTTTCTGAATCTGTTTCTATCTGTGTCTTCTGACACGGAAATCTATTTCGCAGCTATTCCGCCATTCTGCTGGCTTTGTTTTTAAATAGCCGCCGTCAACATCTCAAACGGCTCTTATTTAGGCGCTCGCCTTTATAAATTGGCTTCACCTTCTTGGTCACGTTTTTCGTTTTACATAAGTCACGATTTTCACGTTTCACTTCAGACTTACCTCACTCGCTGTTTCAACTGAATGCATTCTAAATTCTTTCACGCATTGAATTACGCTATGCAGTGGATTCGTCAATGTCAAAAGAGCAAAATCAAAAGAAACGGGATAAACCGATGAAGACAGGTCATTAAGTCATAGTGCATTAGGTTATCAAAGTCCAATAGAGCGGTTGCTAGCTGATATTAGTATTAAGCTTGATACTCTTCAATTTAGAAGCTCCAGTAATTATGGGTTTAGAATCTAATTGAAACTGCAGACTGAATTGGAACATATTTCGAAAAATTTTTGCCATTGTCAATCTTACTTTTTTTTTGTTTTCAATCCCGATGGTCGTCTAACGTGTCAACGGCGGCTATTTTCCGGCAATTTGCCGGCTATGTTTTGTGTTTGGTTTCAGAATTTAATCGTTTTTTGAAGCCGTTGGTTTTAGGAAAGTTTAATCTTCCCGCTATCTTGTTAATCTGTTAATCTTGTTAATTTTTTCATGATTCTTGAAGTCAAATTGGAGTGATTTTTTTCACTTCGAAACTGGAAATGCAGCGAAAAAGTGAGGTGTTTTGAAGCGTTAAATTTTTCCCATCGAATTTTTAAGTGAAATTAGAAAATGCTGTTTGAACCAAATTATGCTTTCTCGATTGTAGTTTTTCTGTTCACATGCGGAAATTGGACTGATTTTCCCCCGTTTTCCGTCCTTTTTACTTCGTCGAACAAAAATATGTTTCGCTTTGCCTTAGTTCACAGTTTATTCAACCTTTTGCGTGAAATCTTCAATTTCCTAGGTTTGTTTCACCAGTCTCTCATTCTGCTCAAAGTGCTTTTAAACAGCAGTTGCTCCACAAAGCAATTCAAAATAGACAGAGTCAGTATCAAAAACGAAATTAAATAGAAACTGGATAAACCCACAGAGCCCAGTTTTAGATGCCGCTCGCTACTTGAACTTTTACTTAATAGTCTCAGTTAACATCTTTAATGCTTATTGGTATTGATACAAGCCCGTGCATCCACTCAATAGGAAACAGGAGTACTCATAACTATAAAATACTTCACACTTCTAAAATGTTTTTTGTGCAAAAATCATTTTTTTATTCTATTCTTTCAATCCGAATCGTGATTATAAGAACCATTGGCGGCTATTTTCCTGCAATCTGCCGGGTATTTATCTTAGTTGCAATCTGTAATGCCTTTTCGTATAGATACTATCTCATTTATCTTCTCATTGAGAAACAGGATTACGTCTAACTACAAAATGAAATCAAAATAGTTCGAACTTCAAAAATATTTATTTTTTTTGTTCTTTCAATCCCAATCTGGGTTATAGAAACTAAGTGCGACTGGTTTTCGACAATCTTTTGTATGTTGGTTTTTTTTCAAAAGTTATTTTGTCAATTTTGCAAAATATGCCAGTACTAAATGAAAATGTTGTTTATTTGCTCTTGAGCGAAGTTCATAGCAATTATTGTGAACGTGTTGGTCTTTTTAAAGCAAATTTTTGGCTTGACTATTTTGCGCTTTTCTTCTATATATTGCTCTATGCTTAACGAAACACACAGTAATTATGTCTGACAAGTGTATTGAACATAATTATTGTTTAATTGTATTTAAATTGTAGGTTCCGATTACTCTGAAGAGACTTGAAACAGACTTGGCAGTGTATGAGAATGAGCTTCTAGTTAGGAAAGGACGGAAGACCTATTTGCAGAACCTGGAGAAGTCCAAGAAAGAAGAGATCGCTCGTCAGGAAAACAAAACGGCTGAAAGTGGAGATGTCTGCAAGGAAATGGACCCTTGTCCTGTCTGCAAGGGACCTTTCGAATCTCAGGTTATATGGAGCACATAACAGCATATTTTTATAGCTGCGAAGCTGTAAGCTGAGCGGAGCTATATTGCGGAGCTCTTGGTTTTTTACAATTCAAAGAATTTGAATTGTATTGGGGCGCTGTCTTTTTTTTAAAGATCTTTTCACACATTTTCACGACTTTTGAAGTCAAAGTGGAGTGGTGATTTTGGTCACGCCGAAACAGGAAGTGGAGCGAAAAAGCGAGTGGTTTTGCGGCGTGAATTTTTTTCGCTCTAATTTTAAAGTAGTGTGAGAAAACGGTGTTTGAACAAAAATTCGCTTTCTCGCTAGTGGTTTTTTGTTCACATGCGGCAATTTCACTTTGGTTTTTAGTATTTTTTCGATTTTTGGGATCGGATTTTTTTTCTAAATGGTTTTCCCAATCCATTCATAGTTCATTTCAGGTCTAGTTTTTTGTTTAGTCAATGAAAATTCTTTGAATTTTACGTCAGGACTTGTCCTGCTATGTTTTTGTTTCGTCGTCTGGCGCTCTTTTTCGTTTTACATTTGTTCACACAGCAAAGCTGAAAAGGTCAAATTTTCCGAATGACTTCTTCCTCTCTTTAACGGCGTTTGCGCGCGTGACGTCATTTCTCACTCTTTAGCAAAAGTTTTTTTCGTGATTAGATGTTGATCACAAGTGACTTACCTCACTCAATAAAATGACTTTTGCTCTTTAAAACTTAAGTTTAGATTTGAATTTGTTTAAGGTCAAAGGAACTGATATGTGCAGTAAAGGTCCATAATAAAAGGCTTCTGCGGGATGAATTTTAGCAAGCTTTATTAATTTATCGCTAAATGTTTTTTACCTAGCTTTTTGAGCGGCCTCGATTTTTTTTCAATTTAGATCTGTCTCTGTTTCTATCTCTATTGTACGGCACGCAGGTCTATTCTTTCGCAGCTATTCCGGAATCTGCCGGCTATGTTCTTTATTTTTAACCACCGGAGTTGTTCAAATATTCTATAATCGTTTTTAGAAAAGTTGGTGTTTTAATGCGGTGTAAGCATCTAATTGTGTTAATGTGTGATGTGACCTAGTAATAGCTGTAAAACTAAAACGTGTCAGCGGTAATTAAATTTGTAGCTCTATTTTGAGAAAAATTAACGGGCTGGGGTCCTATCGATTGGTTACAAATTGGATTAAATTATGAGTTTCTACATACCAATAGTTTTAATTCATGTAGCTTCTAGAGCTGTTGTTTGATCGCGTTTTAATGGGAAAACTAGATCTTTGTCCTCGGTTAATTCCAGAAACTTTGTAATTTTGCAGAACTAGATGCATGATGCGAGGCTATTTCTCCAACGTTCATCTTTGAGACATATAGAAATTTAAAACGTTGAAAGTAGAATAAAATTGGACAGCTGGATAGATCCGGAATGAGCCACTGAATAAAATCTTTAATTATTATTAACTTCATTTTTAAAAGGTAGCATGTTTGATTAAAAAAAGATTCACGCGGTGATTTTAATTGCCTTCGAACGATGTTTGAAGGAATTATTGCAAACGTGTGTCTTTTTTATCAAAATTTTGCCATTTCTTTCAGATTTTAAGTCTAACTTGAATCGCGGCAGTTAAGTGCTTAAAGTTATATCGAAAAGTGCACTGAAATTGGTTTCATTTTTTACTTTAAATATTGGCAGTGGTTTAAAAATCTCTCAAGGACACTTTTTTGCGATTAATGACCACCTCGGAAACCGTAATATTCAAATTTTCAACCGGGAGAATAGGACCCCATGGTTACGCAGATTTAATAAGAAAGCTGTTTCTGGTTTGTAGCCTATGAGAATAAATGAATTTCATAAAATATTTTTTTTGAAAACAAGGACGAAACTATTTCATATTATTAAAATGGAACGCGGTAATAGCTTTGTTTTTAAGACATTTACAACAGATAAAATTTGGGAAACGTTAGTTGAAATTTACTACCGAATGTTCCTGGCTATAAAATTCTTTTTTAATTGCTCTTGAACGAAGTTCATAGCAATTATTGTAAACGTGTGTCTTTTTTATTCAAATTTTTCGCTTGACATTTTTGACTTTTCGAGTGACTTTTACGCCCTTGACTTTGTGTTTCGTGTGATCTAAAACTCTCTCTCTCAATCACAATTTCAAGCAGCTGAACTCAATTGGCGGCAATTTAATACTAAAAGTCAAGTGCGCCGAAACTGGTGTCATTTTTTACTTTAAATCTTATTAGTGGTATATGTTAACCTCTAATGTGGTTATTTGAAGCCCACTATTGAACTTCTTAGTCCAGTTTAGGCTCCCCCTCCCTCCCTCCCCCTGGACTGGAGCAGGCTGCAATTCATTAGAGCTCCCACTAGCCGTTCGAGAGCAATTCTTCCGACGTTTAGTCGGTTATGTTTTCCGATTTATTAATAGCCGCCGTCAGCCTCTCAACGGCTATTATTTCTATTATTTAGGAGCTCTCCTTTTACAATTCAAAGATTGAATTGTATTGGGTCGCTGTCTTTAAGATCTGTTCACACACTTTCATGATTTTTGAAGTCAAATTAGAGTAGTTGTTTAGGTCAGCGCGAAACAGGAAATGGAGCAAAAAAGCGAGTGGTTTTGCAGGCTTATTGTTTTTTCTTAGTATAAATTAGAGTGAGAAAACGGTGTTTGAACAAAAATTTGCTTTCTCAATAATTGTTTTTAAAAAAATGTTTTTTTGTTCTCATGCGGAAATTTCACCTTGATTTTCACCGGGTTTTTTTTTTCAATTTATGGATCGATTTTTTTTTCTAAATGGTTTTCCCAATCCATTCATAGTTCATTCTAGGTCTAGTTTTTTGTTTCGAACAAAACTTTCATTTCTCGCTAGTGGTGTTTTGTTCACATGCGGCATTTTGACGTTAATTTTCTTTTCTCATTTTTTGATCTGATTTTTATTGGAAATGGTTTTCCCAAATCATTTATTGTCCGTTTTAGGTCTAGTTTTTGTTTAGTCAATGAAAATTCTTTGCATTGTACGCCAAGACTTCGCCTGCTATGTTTTTTTTCATTCGCTTTACCTTTTGATCACGTTTTTCATTTTACATAAGTCACGATTTTTGCGACTTCTGACTTACTTCACTCACTGTTTCAACTGAATGGATCCTAATTTCTTCCACGTATTGAATTACGTAATGTAGTGAATACGGTCAAAATCAAAAGAGCAAAATCAAAAGAAACGAGATAAACCGATAAAGCCCGGTCATTAAGTCATTGAGCATTAGGTTACCAAAGTTCATAAGTGTTTGCTAACTGACATTGGTATTAAGCTTATTAGCTTTCAGTTTAGAGCTGATGTAAGTATAGTTTTAGAATCCAACCAGAACTGTACGCCGAATTAGAACACTTTTTGACACTGAAAAAAAATAGAAAAATGTTTGGCCAAGTTGTCTTCTTTTTTTCTTTTTCTGTTTCAGTTCCGGTGTGCATCTAGCGCGTCAACGGCGGCTATTTTTCGGCAATTTTCCGGCTATATTTTTAATATTAACAGTTTTTAGAGTAACGATTAATTTGAATTAGTTGGCACCCTAATTTTTTAATGCAGAAAAAACGTCTTTTCAAAATACTTTCTTTTAGAGGAAAAAGTGGTCACCAAACTTTTAATATATTTTAAGAAAACCAAATTGGAAGCGATTTTGCAATAAATAGCAAAAGGATAGGAGAGCTTCACAGCTGTGGTTCTTATCTGCTACTTTATGGCATGACCACAAGTTCTACTAATTTTGAAAATGAGCAAAATCGGAATGAGTTTCGATGACGACGCAACGCCATCTCTCCGATAAGGTTTTTGCTCCTCTTGGTTTTGCGACCCTTAATAAATTCTACATACGAGGAGCTCGGCCATACTTGGAAAGAAGAAAGAACACGAGAAGGAAAAAATGCGCAAATTTGACGATTCCAGTTGGTTTAATGTTATAATACGTTAGGGCTGCACGTTAATGAATAATGATGAATTAATGAATAACGATTTACGTCTTCTTAGACCCCCCAACATGTTGAATAACAGCAATCACGTAAGCTTCAAAATAAATAAAAAATATTTAATTCTGTAACATTCTGTAAGTTGAAATAAAATTTAAAATTTGTAATACAGTCGAAAGTAATGAAATTAATCTGTACATCATTAGAGAAGACGCATTCGAACGCAGGGGCAGAATTCAATGTTGATATGAAAACTAGGAACCAGGCATGCGCTAATCCTTTTTAGTGGGCTGTGTTTGCCTGTGGGCACAGTTTCTGTCTGAAGTGTCTCTCACTCCTGCTGGATGACCCAAACTACTCTTCCGCTGCCTCTTCCTCTTCCAGTCTCTCCTCTCACATCTCCCCTCTTGCTCTCATGACCCCTAAGAAGAGCAAGGTCAAGTGTCCCATGTGTAGAAAGTGTGCTCCCATTTCGAGTATTAGCTACGTGACATTGGATCACGCGGAGAAGGATATGGGAAAGACTGGCAGCGCCGATTCTGAGAGTGCAAAATTCGGAGAACAGGTTGAGGAACACGCAGCAGACATTGGAGCAATAAAGGTGCGTTCCATTTGAATCAGTCTAAGCTATTATATAGGCGCGCATTTTTTGCAATGCAAAGAATTTGAATTGTGTTAGTGCGCTGTCTTTTTACGACTCGAAGGGAGTGTTGATCTATTGTTTTCAATCGGTGACTTCTATATTATAGGATGCGTTTTGGAGAGAGTTGAATGCCGCTCGTGAAAAGAAGTGTTTAGGTCAATCTGCTCAGCAACATTCAAAAGCAGGGAGAAAGAGAAAACTCAAACTCTTGATTGAAGTTTTTTTTTGTTAGAGAAAATGGATTAATTTTAATCAAATTTCTTTCACTATATCTTTTTATCTTATGATCTTCAGCTTGTTTTGATCGTTTTTATTGCTTGCTGTTCAATTTAGAGCTTTTGGTTTCATAGACTTTGTTGTGCTTCTCATTGTTCTTTTTGTTGTCTGTTCGCTTATTCTCTTTATAACCGGTCTCTTAAGAACTCTAGTAAGTCCTAGTTGAATTTCCTTACCGGTTTTATTGCATATCGAACATTTTTATCGACTCTGACACTTACTTGTTTTCAAACTTTTTGGCGATTTCTCTGGCTTTGGGGGTTTTCAGTTATCATTGTTGACCTATCTTTTGATGTCAATAATTGCAGCGCTCATTAGCTCTCTGATGAAGCTTAGATTTAGTTCTTTATCGAGTGGAATGATCGAGACAGAAATTGTTTTTGAAAAATTATGCTCTCAAACGAAGTTTGTAGCAATTATATTAGTCCTTGTGGTGTTTTTCTTATGCGATTTTTCGCTTGACCGATTTTTGTCTGACCCATTTGACTTCTCGTCCTCTAAAACGCTAACGCCCAGCGGCCATTACATTCTCTTAGAAACTTTCAGCTCACTAGTTTCCAAGTATGCGATTCACAGAATCTGTTTTGGAGAGTTATACTTATATTGTGAAAAATGGTTCTTATAGGTTGACCGCCGGTCGTTTGAGAGCAATCTGCCCGACGTTAGTCGGCTGTGTTTCAGTTTTTTAATAGCCGCCCTCATCTTCTCAGCCGGCTATTATAGCGCTCCTATTTTTTTTTACTTCGTCGAATAAAAAAATGTTTCGCTTTACCTCATTTTGCCGCCTTTTCAACATTTTGCGTGAAATCTTTTTGACTTCTCTAGGCTAGTTTCTCTCTTCTCTCATTCTGCTAAAAGTGATTTTGAACATCAGTTGCTCAGCAAAGCAATTCAAAATGAACAGTCAGTATAAAAAATTGAAGTCAGAAATAGAAACGGGATAAACCCATAAAGCCCAATTTTAGATGCCCGCTATTTGAACGTCGGTCCTATAAGTATTAGTTACCTCTCTCTAATGCTTATTGTTATTGATAGTAGCCCCTGTAGCCTCTCTCTAAGAAACAGAAGTATGTTCAACTACGAAATGCCATCAAAATAAATCGGACTTAAAAAAATGTTTTTGTACGAAAATCTTTTTTTTTCAATATCTGTTATTTCAATCCCAGTCATGCTTATTGGAATCAACGGCGGCTATTTTCCGGCAATCTGCCGGGTATGTTTTTTAGTTTTACAGTTCTTGTTTACAGTCATATCATTTAATATCATTAATGGCAGATCTCTTTGGTTATGTGTTAACACGTAAATGAAGCTTTTTGATGGATATATATCTATATCTAACGGTTTTAACAACTATGACATTAATGGTTTTCAAAAATTATCTGTATTTTTTGTGGTTTGCCCGTTTTTCAGTTTTCGTTTATGCATTTTAGGTAAACTAATGGTAGATCCCATTGCCTACCCGATGAGGCCTAATTGAAGCCATTTATCATTTGAATGAGTATTCAATGTTTTTAATTAAATTATAATTAAATTAATTTTTTTGTTGATTTAATTATAGCTGCGAAGCTGTAAGCTGAGCGGAGCTATATTGCGGTGCTCTTGGATTTTTTACATTTCAAAGAATTTGAATTGTATTGTGGCGCTGTCTTTTTTTAAAGATCTGTTCAAACATTTTCATGATTTTTGAAGTCAAATTGGAGTAGTCATTTTGGTCACGCCGAAACAGGAAGTGGAGCGGAAAAGCAAGTGGTTTTGCGGCGTTAAATTTTTTCGCTCTAAATTTAAAGTAGAGTGAGAAAACGATGTTTGAACAAAAATTTGCTTTCTCGCTAGTGGTTTTTTGTTCACATGCGGCAATTTCACCTTGATTTGCATGTTTTTTTTTCAATTTTTTGGCTCGTATTTTTTTGAATGGTTTTCCCAATCCATTCATAGTCCGTTCTAAGTCTACTTTTCTGTTTAATCAAAATTCTTTGAATTGTCCGTCATGACTTGTCCTATGTTTTTTTGTTTCGTCGTCTGACGCTCTTTCATTTTACATTTGTTCACACTCAAAGCTGAAAAGTCAGTTTTTTTGAATGACTCCTTCCTCTTACTAACTGCTTTTGCGCGCGTGACGTCATTTCCCGCTCTCCTTAGCAAACGTTTTTTGCGTGATTAGATTTTGATCATAAGTGACTTACCTCACTCAATAAAATGACTTTTGCACTTTAAAATTTAAGTTTATTTTGAATTAGTTTAAGGTCAAAGGAACTGCTCTGTGTAAAATGGTCCCTAATGAAAAGACTTCTGCGTAATGAATTTTAACAAGCTTTATTAATTTATCTTTTAGTTTTTTAATAGCCACACAGCGATAGCTGGGGCTATTGGCCTTCTCTGGGTTTTTTTTATTTCGTCGTCGCGATTTTACGACCATATGACGTCACAACGACTTCAAATCTGCTTTTTGTTCATTCGTTCATGCAATTTAAACTGAAGTGCGTGCGTGACGTCAATTTTCGCTCTTTGTGGAGCGAGTTTTTTTTGTTCATTTGCGTGATTAAAATATTGGTAACACTTGACCTACCTCACTCTCAAAATTGACTTCCTCACTTCGAAAGTGACTTTTCTTTACTTTAATTCAAAGAGATAAGGTCAAATGGGTGTGTTAATTGAAGGTTAATTGAAGGTTAATTGAGAGCAGCTAATAGAGGCGGCAAAAACTAATACAGATTTTTAATCAAAAGATAACATATCAGCCTTCAATAAAATGACGAAATTTTTTGTTCTGTCTTTTTTTACTGTTTTTTTTAGAATGCAGATCTACGAAACTGTTGCGGCTATTTTCTGGCAATCTGCCAGCTATGTTTTACATAAATTTTTGAGCGGCGTCGATGACTTTTTCAACTTATATCTGTATCTGTTTCTATCTCTATCATAAAGCACGCAAGTCTATTCTTTCGCAGCTATTCCGGCAATCTGCCGGCTATGTTTACTTGTTTATGTGACAATGATAGAAATTTTTAAGATTTCGACCAGGTCCAAATTTCTTACCTCTTTTCATTTTACTTTGTCTCAATTCTGTCCTACAAAGGCGGTGTTTACTATTTGAGTTCCTTAGTTATATCGTTTAAAGAATATGCTTGTTGTTTTACTTTGAAGATAATGGTTTTGAAATAAGGGAGGTAATTATTCGATATTTCCGTTTGGTTTTGTATCAGTATATGATCTGCGGACTATGAAAGGCTGTTGTTTTTGGTTTCATTTGGTATACGCTCTTTTGACTATGGAAGGCTCTTCTTCTGCTGTAGCTGACAAGACGTCCTGCTAATTAAAACTTGTTTAATAGCCGCCGTCAGCCTCTCAAACGGCTAATATTTAGGTGCTCTTTTTAGTTCGCTTTACCTTTTGATTACGTTTTTCGTTTTACATAGGTCACGACTTTGACGTTTGACTCCTGACTGACCTTACTCACTGTTTTAACTGAATGGTTTTTAAATCCATTCAGTCAATGAATTACGCAAGATAGTGAATACAGTCAATGTCAAAAGAGAAAAATCAAAAGAGACGGGATAAACCGATGAAGATCGGTCATTAAGTCTTTGAGAGTAAGGTTTTCAAAGTTCAATAGAGTGCTTGCTAGCTGACATTGGTATTAAGCTTATTAGTTTTCACTTTAGAATTCTGAATGAAATATAATTCTAGAATCAAACCAAAACTGTACGCCGGATAAGAACACTTTTTGACACTGAAAAAGTTTGGTCAGTTTGTCTTCTTTTTTCCAATTTCTGTTTCAATCCCGATGTGCATCAAGCGCGTCAACGGCGGCTATTTTTCCGCAATCCGTCGCCTATGTTTTTAATTCAAGGCTTGTCCTGCTAAGTTTTTAAATTTTCGTTTTACTTTTTGATCAGGTTTTTCGTTTTAGAGAAGGCCGGACTTTCTAGTTTGATTTCTGACTTACCTCACTCACTCATTGTTTCTACTGAGTGGATATAAATCCATCAACTCATTGAATGTTTCAATATAGTGAATACGTATCCCGTTTCTATTAATTTTGCTCTAATATTTCAATATAGAGCAAAAAATAATAGAAACGGGATATAGCCGGGTCATGGTGTCGTTGTAGATTAGGTTATTAATTTTCATTAGGATTATTGCTTGATCATATCAGTTTTTAGTGTTTTAGCCTCCAGTTTAGAAGCCGAATTTAGTATAGTTGTGGGATTTAACTTACACTGCGAAAAAAGTTATAGCATTTCTGGGCACGTCAAAAAAATTCTGTCAGTCTGTATCTTTGATTGTTTCAATACCCATAGTGCCGCAGGATGGTCAATGACAGCCGTTTTCGGGCAATATGCCGGCTATGTCTTCTGTTTTCATTAAATTTTATTTCGTTTTAAACTTGTGTATAGGTTTGAATTTTTAAAATTTATTTACGGTTAACAGTTATAAAAATATATTTGAAATCAAAATCATAACCGGCAGGTTGCCCAAATTTAGCGTCATTTGACCGTCTTTGGTACAAAATGATTAAGACATTGAAAAAAAAGTGACATGATTTTTTTAAGTTTCGGAAAGTGTTCTAATTTTGGGTAGAGTAAATTTTGGTTGCTCCATTATGCTGAATTTAGCTTTTAAACTGAAGGCTAATAAGTTGAAAGCTGATTCCATAAAGTAATCGGTGTAAAGAACTTCGATATCCTAATGTAAAAATGTGCAATGACTTAACGACCTGGCTTTTTTGGTTTATCGAGTTTTTGATTTTTCTGTAAAAAATATAAGAACATAGCAGAACAAGTCTTTATTTACAATCCAAAGAAATGAATTTATTAATGACCCAACCATTAATTTTTTATAGCAACATGAACCTACTGTCAACAAGGCTAAATAATTAGCAAAACCAGCAACAAAAACTGAGCAAAGATCAAATAGAAAAATTCTTTTTCCAAAATTTTCCAAATCTTTTTCCAAATCAAATAGAACTCCTGACTGACCTTACTCACTGTTTTAACTGAATGGTTTTTAAATCCATTCAGTCAATGAATTACGCAAGATAGTGAATACAGTCAATGTCAAAAGAGAAAAATCAAAAGAGACGGGATAAACCGATGAAGATCGGTCATTAAGTCTTTGAGAGTAAGGTTTTCAAAGTTCAATAGAGTGCTTGCTAGCTGACATTGGTATTAAGCTTATTAGTTTTCACTTTAGAATTCTGAATGAAATATAATTCTAGAATCAAACCAAAACTGTACGCCGGATAAGAACACTTTTTGACACTGAAAAAGTTTGGTCAGTTTGTCTTCTTTTTTCCAATTTCTGTTTCAATCCCGATGTGCATCAAGCGCGTCAACGGCGGCTATTTTTCCGCAATCCGTCGCCTATGTTTTTAATTCAAGGCTTGTCCTGCTAAGTTTTTAAATTTTCGTTTTACTTTTTGATAATTATTGATAATTTTTTTGATTGATATTTTTATTGATATTTTTGATAATTTTCGTTTTACTTTTTGACAATTAAACCTTGAAAATGAATCCTTGAAAATGACAATAACTTTAGAAAATATTGACAGTTTGCGTTCTTAGTATGAGTACAAATACAGCAACCTTATGGGAGGCAATGATAGACGAAGCAAAAGCAGAAAAAAAACTGAAGAAAATTGGCAAAAATCAGTGGCGCCAAGCTAACGAAGCCTAATTACAAACCAAAACCTTTACCCGCAGCATATCTTAACACTTTAAAGTCATAAAATACTTTTTAGCAGCTCTAAAATACAGTTTTTATGGCTGAAAAAGGAGGCGATAGAACTAGAAATGAAGGGCAGATTCACAAATTCACTTAAACCTTTCAAAAACATGGTATCTCAGTGAACAAAAACGTTGGCTATAAATTGAAGCAATTATTTTGACTAAATTTACCGCGCAATCAAGGTCCATGCAAATATATTGTTTTTCGGACTAGGCGATAAGACTGCAAGACTAACTAAAACGCTCAAAACCTAAAAATTAGCTTTTTCAGAAAGGCAGGCGTCAAGGTCTTGGAAACAATTGCTATGAACTCAAGCAACTAGTTCGATGCAGCTTTCAGTCATTGGCAACCGAAGGTATCTGCCATCAATGGGATTAAGTGATAAAACCGTAGTTAGCACAACAAATACTAACAAAACTCAGAAATTCAGTAAAACATTTTGGAAAACGAAAAGCGTATAAGTCAAAGACAAAAACTGCGAAAAACTGAAATGACGAATTCAATTAATTTAGTCATTCTTAGCATATGATGTGACAGGTCATTAAAAAGATTAAGAGATAAGAGAGCAAATTGAGTAATAAAAATTTGTAAACCTCAAAACTTTGAAAAGATTTCTTGAAAAGAATGAAGTCATAGAAAGAATTTGCTTTGAACCGAAACAATTAATTTGGTTAAGTAATTCATATTGGCAACCTATGAGACCTGCCCCTAATGAGATTAAATGATAAGACAACAAAAATTCTCAAAACTCAAACATCATAAAAATATTTTAAGAACAAATAGTGTCACGATCGTGGAACCCACTAGCCATAAACTCAATTAGGTTCATAATTAGCCTCATTAGCATGCACTGATACTGCCATTAATGATACTAGATGATAAGACAAAATAATTTAATTAGGTTCATTTTGGTTCATTAGTATGCACTGACAATGCCAATAATGATACTAGGTAAGACAAAATAATCTATTATTTTAAATGTAAGTCGCACTTGAGCGCAATGGTTAACAGCGCTCCTATCTTCACATGCTTTTACGACCTTTAAACATGCAGCCTACTCCACCATGCCTAAGCTCCCGATCTGGACAAGTTCTTTTGCTCATTATGAATGCAGCCTAACAAAAACAAACGAGACAAAAAGCCAATGATCAAAATTTTGCGTATGTCAGTTGAATAGACAACAGCAACAGGCGTTGGTAGCGCAAGGGATTAGACCTATGACTGTGAAGCGATGGGCTGGGGTTCAAGCCCGAGTATGTGCGGAAAAGATGCTTAGTGTACTGCGGAAAAAATCTTTGATTTGGATATCTTTTTCTTCTCTTCTTCATTTGTTTTCTTTTAATCGTTTTCTATATCTTCTCTCGTTCTATATCCACTCATTCGTCATGCATTTCATTCTCTCCCTTTCATCTGTCTATCTATCTTCTATTTTTTTAAATGTAAGTCGCACTTGAGCGCAATGGTTAACAGCGCTCCTATCTTCACATGCTTTTACGACCTTTAAACATGCAGCCTACTCCACCATGCCTAAGCTCCCGATCTGGACAAGTTCTTTTGCTCATTATGAATGCAGCCTAACAAAAACAAACGAGACAAAAAGCCAATGACCAAAATTTTGCGTATGTCAGTTGAATAGACAACAGCAACAGGCGTTGGTAGCGCAAGGGATTAGACCTATGACTGTGAAGCGATGGGCATGGGTTCAAGCCCGAGTAGGTGCGGAATAGGATTCTTAGTTTACTGCGGAAAAAATCTTGGATTTGGATTTTTTTCTCTTCTTCATCTATTTCCTTTTAATCGTTTTCTATATCTTCCTGTCGTTCTATATTCACTCATTCGTCATGCATTTCATTCTCTCCCTTTCATCTGTCTATCTATCTTCTATTTTTTTAAATGTAAGTCGCACTTGAGCGCAATGGTTAACAGCGCTCCTATCTTCAAATGCTTTTACGACCTTTAAAGATGCAGCCTGCTCCGCCATGCTAAAGCTCTTGATCTGCACATCTTTCGTGCTCATTAAGAATGCAGCTTAGCGAAAACCAGCGGGGAAAAAATTAGCCAATGACCAATCATTTGCGTAAGTATTCAATTCAATAGACAAAAGCAACAGGAGTCGGTAGCGCAAGGGATTAGACTTATGACTGTGAAGCGATGGGCATGGGTTCAAGCTCGAGTAGGTGCGGAATAGGATGCTTAGTGTACTGCGGAAAAAATCTTGGAATTGGATGACTTTTTCTTCTCTTCTTCATCTGTTTCCTTTTAATCGTTTTCTATATCTTCCCTCGTTCTATATTCACTCATTCGTCATGCATTTCATTCTCTCCCTTTCATCTATCTATCTATTATTTTAAATGTAAGTCGCACTTGGGGCAATGGTTAACACCGCTCCTATCTTCATATGATTTAACGATACTTAAACTTGCAGCCTACTCCACCGTGCTAAAGCTCTTGATCTGCACATTTTTCGTGCTCATTAAGAATGCAGCTTAGCAAAAACCAGCGGGAAAAAATTAGCCAATGACCAAACATTTGCGTATGTATTAAATTCAATAGACAAAAGCAACAGGAGTCGGTAGCGCAAGGGATTAGACCTATGACTGTGAAGCGATGGGCATCTGTTAACGCCCGAGTAGGTGCGGAAAAGGATGCTTAGTATACTGCGGTAAAAATTTTAGATTTGGATATCTTTTTGTTCTGTTCTTCATCTGTTTCCTTTTAATCGTTCTATATATCTTCCTGTCGTTCTATATTCACTCATTCGTTCTGATTTTCATTGTCTCCCTTTAATCTGTCTATCTATCTTCTCTATCTGTTTTTTTTAAATGTAAGTCGCACTTGAGCGCAATGGTTAACAGCGCTCCTATCTTCACATGCTTTTACGACCTTTAAAGACGCAGCTTAATCCACCATGCTAAAGCTCTTGATCTGCACATTTTTCGTGCTCATTAAGAATGCAGCTTAGCAAAAACCAGCGGGAAAAAAATTAGCCAGTGACCAAACATTTGCGTATGTATTCAATTCAATAGACAAAATTAACAGGAGTCGGTAGCGCAAGGGATTAGACCTATGACTGTGAAGCGATGGGCATGTGTTCACGCCCGAGTAGGTGCGGAAAAAGATGCTTAGTATACTGCGGTAAAAATCTTAGATTTGGATATCTTTCTGTTCTGTTCTTCATCTGTTTCCTTTTAATCCTTTTATATATCTTCCTGTCGTTCTATTTTCACTCATTCGTCATGCATTGCATTCTCTCCCTTTCATCTGTCTATCTATCTTCTATTTTTTTAAATGTAAGTCGCACTTGAGCGCAATGGTTAACAGCGCTCCTATCTTCAAATGCTTTTACGACCTTTAAAGATGCAGCCTGCTCCACCATGCTAAAGCTCTTGATCTGCACATCTTTCGTGCTCATTAAGAATGCAGCTTAGCGAAAACCAGCGGGGAAAAATTAGCCAATGACCAATCATTTGCGTAAGTATTCAATTCAATAGACAAAAGCAACAGGAGTCGCTAGCGCAAGGGATTAGACTTATGACTGTGAAGCGATGGGCATGGGTTCAAGCTCGAGTAGGTGCGGAATAGGATGCTTAGTGTACTGCGGAAAAAATCTTGGATTTGGATGACTTTTTCTTCTCTTCTTCATCTGTTTCCTTTTAATCGTTTTCTATATCTTCCCTCGTTCTATATTCACTCATTCGTTCTGAATTTCATTTTCTCCCTTTCATCTATCTATCTATTATTTTAAATGTAAGTCGCACTTGGGGCAACGGTTAACACCGCTCCTATCTTCATATGATTTAACGATACTTAAACTTGCAGCCTACTCCACCGTGCTAAAGCTCTTGATCTGCACATTTTTCGTGCTCATTAGGAATGCAGCTTAGCAAAAACCAGCGGGAAAAAATTAGCCAATGACCAAACATTTGCGTATGTATTAAATTCAATAGATCCTTTCGGGTAGGCCCGGTGTTGATGTCGTAGGCGCTCCTGATGTCTGTCGACTTACCTGACTTACCTGATTTGTTTATGTTAGTTGTTTAATGTTTAAAATTTTTCTCTATATTAGATAATCATGTTAGGTATTGTAATTGTTCTGTTATACGTAGTATCCCTTCCGGTTGGAAAGAAAAAAATAAAATCATTTGTTCGAAATGTTATATGGAATTCGGTGGAAAAATCGAGAGTAGCTAGGTAGTTTGTCAACGAAAGGTGGTTGATATTAACAAGAATTGTTAGTGACATGTGACTGTTTTGGGCATGTTAAATTTTGTTACTGAAGATGAACATGTATTATTTCTTTTGATGTCTCCCGAAATCAGGAGTTATTCTGATGCAATTAATTCTGATGAATTGTTTTGTCATACTTCTACAGGTTTTGGATTTGTTAGTTGTTACGATTAGTTGACTGTTATTGTTCGCGTTTTTCGTGTCTGTAAATTTAGTAAAGGTTACAGATCTCGCTTATAGTTTGAAATGGGTATGTGCAAAAATGTCCAATTGCCTTATTCCCATTAACGGTTATTTAATCATTGGATAAATTTAGTAAGTTATCCGTCTACGCGCTTTATTTTTTAAAGGTTCGCCTGATACGACACCTTGATATTCAGTCTTCCAAATAATTCCTTTGGTAATTATAATTCCTTTGGGAATTGTATCATATAAGTTGTTAATGGATGTACTGCTGCTAGTTGTTCCTATAGAAGGATGCATGTTTATACATGCGATAGTTTCATGTTATTATTTACATGTGTAAAAATGATGTTATAATTGTGATTGTTATGTTTTACGATAAGCAGTCTATAAAGTGATAAACTTAGTTATGGATTTGCAAAATGTTGTTATTAAAGTGATAAACGTTAATATGTATGTTATGGATATGTATGTTATGTATGCTATGTATGTATGTTATGGATTTGCCGAATGTTGTTATTTGAAATTTTCGAATTTGTAATATACCGATGTATCGGTCTGTTAGAAACTTACTATTTTGTGATTTAGTTTTATCAGGTTCGGTTATAAAATACATTTCATACATGCTGTTGTTTTGAATACCAAGTTTTGAGCTAGTTAATAATAAAAAGGGCAAAAATCAAATTTTCAAAATTTTTTAGTGGCAACAAATTGTGTCAGAGTTAGAAAAAAAGCAATAGCTGCACGTCCTTGAGTTCAGTCAGTTGCAAATAGATGCCATTAAAACACATATGTATCATATTAATAGCACTCAAGAGACGAAACACTGAGAAAAGCAGTCAAGTTGCCGCTCTTGAAAAAAATAGCTTTCGAAAACCAAAAGTTTTTTCAAATACCACTTTCTCACTCCACTTGATACATGCAAAAATTAACGCTTCATACCTACTCGCTTTTTCGCTCTCTCTACTGTTCCTGTGTGTTTAAAATCTCCACTTTAGTTTGACTTTTCACTGACCTGAAAAAGTATCAACAGATTTTTTTTTCTAAAAAAAAGACAGGACGAGTCGTGATTTACAATCCAAAAAATTAAACAAACTCAGGAACTGGCTATCAGCCTCATTTAAAGACCAGCCTTTGATAGTCAAAAGAGCGTCTACCAAGTGAAACCAAAAAACAACAGCCATTGCTAGTTAACAGAGCATATAACTGAAACAAGCACGAAAGAAAACAAAATCGAATAACAACCTCCTTTTTTTTTTTAGAAAACTACTATCTTCAAAATAATTAAGGCCAACAGCAACATATTAAGTGAAATTTCACATTGTGGACCTCAAATAGTAAACACTACCGTATATTTTTTACCCTCTTGAGAGTAATGCAAGTATTTTGCTACTGTTAGTACTGTTTTAAAAGGGGGCATTGCAAAGTGAAAGAAAATAAAGAGAATGAAACGTTGCCATTTTATTTTTAAAATATACGTTGGATGCATTATGGATGTGGCTGCTACAATTCGCCAGTTAGTAGTCCAATGTTTTTTGTGTTGTAGTTCCTCAAAGATATGTAGAAAAAGAACATTTGTTACAGGGAGACTTATCGGCAAAGACGCACCAGATTGTGTGTACTGTGAAAGACACTCTCGCATCAGACGACAAAGCAAAGTTCCTCATCTTCTCCAGCGTTAGTGTTTGTTTCCTTAATTGGTATCAGAATTCAATAAATTAATTACTGGACTGGTTTCTTTTTAGTGGAACGAAGTGTTGTCAATCCTAGCATCTGCTCTTGAAATGAACGAAGTTCCTTTTCTGCTCTACAAATCAAGTGGAGCTTTCCAGGTGAACAAATACTTGCCTCTTTTTTTTCTATGTCCCAAAGAAGCCCAGATGTAATCCGATTTTTTCGCCCAGATTAATCCGCCGAACTTTGTACGAATTGCATGCAATATAGTTGGGGCATTGGAGTTCTGCTTCATATTAAATATGCAACTACTTAGAGTTGGAAACACTGAAAGCCAAAATTAAAGAGATTGAAAATTTTTTTAGTTGCTCAATTGTGCAGCAGTTATTTCAGTCCTGTTGGTCTTTTTCATGCACTTTTTGCTTAATCGGTTTTTTGTCTGACCGCTTGACTGAAGTTAACGGTAGTATAAACACGTAACGCTCAGAGGTCATTAAGTCGCTCAACGAACAACTTTCTTAAAGCATTACTGGCCTTGAAGCAAAATACTTTGAAGTAGTTTATACATTAACAATATTCAAGGGTGTGTTGAACAAATTCAAGCGTGACAATGTGTACCCAGTGCTGTTGTTGCCATACAAGACGAGCAGCAGTGGTCTTAACATCATAGAGGCTAATCATGTGGTGATTGTGGAGCCAGTATTGAACCCGGCAGCCATCCATCAAGCCATAGGCAGAGTGGACAGAATCTCACAGAACAGGTGACGATTAACTTTTTAAGCGCTATATGGGTGCATTTGACTAAAAGCAGCACAATTTAATTTTACATGTAATTATTTCACTAATTGCTGAATTTACATCAATGAATGGGCCCAATTCCCTGCATGGAGAACTCCCAAACTCTAATTGTTTATAAAATTTGGTTTTGGCAGTTATTAATTGCTCTCAAACGAAGTTTGTATCAATTATATTAGTCCTGTCGGTCTTTTTATGCGATTTTTCGCTTGACCGATTTTTTGTCTGACGCTTTTGACTTTTCGTCCTCAAAAACGGGATAAACAGGTAGCGCCCAGCGGGCATTAAGTGCTCTTAGAGCCTTTCAGCTCTGTTTCAGCTCAAACTGTTTTGGAGACTAATAATTAATAGCCGCCCTCATCTTCTCAGCCGGCTATTATAGCGCTCCTATTTTTTTTTTTTTACTTCGTCGAATAAAAAAATGTTTCGCTTTACCTCATTTTGCCGCCTTTTCAACATTTTGCGTGAAATCTTTTTGACTTCTCTAGGCTAGTTTCTCTCTTCTCTCATTCTGCTAAAAGTGAATTTGAACATCAGCTGCTCAGCAAAGCAATTCAAAATGAACAGACTCAGTATAAAAATTGAAGTCAGAGTTAGAAACGGGATAAACCCATAAAGCCCAATTTTAGATGCCCGCTATT
>NC_134474.1:41211608-41329108 GCF_964194025.1 Convolutriloba macropyga
TCTCAGCCGGCTATTATAGCGCTCCTATTTTTTTTTTACTTCGTCGAATAAAAAAATGTTTCGCTTTACCTCATTTTGCCGCTTTTTCAACATTTTGCGTGATATCTTTTTGACTTCTCTAGGCTAGTTTCTCTCTTCTCTCATTCTGCTAAAAGTGATTTTGAACATCAGTTGCTCAGCAAAGCAATTCAAAATGAACAGAGTCAGTATAAAAAATTGAAGTCAGAAATAGAAAAGGGATAAACCCATTTTAGATGCCCGCTATTTGAACGTCGTTCCTATAAGTCTTAGTTACCATCTCTAATGCTTATTGGTATTGATAGTAGCCCCTGTACCCTCTCTCTAGGAAACAGAAGTACGTTATGTTCAACTACGAAATGCCATCAAAATAAATCGGACTTAAAAAATGTTTTTGTACAAAAATATTTTTTTTCAATATCTTCTATTCTTTCAATCCCATTCATGCTTATTAGAATCAACGGCGGCTATTTTCCGGCAATCTGCCGGGTATGTTTAATCTTTTTATAGCTGTAAGCTGAGCGGAGCTATATTGCGGTGCTCTTGGTTTTTTTACGAGTCGAAGAGGAGTTTTGGTTTTCTTAAGGTTTTTTTTACAGGAAATATTATTTATTCAAACGAAGTTTTGACCTAACAGTGAAAGTGAGTAGAATTGCCGTATGAACTAATTTTTTTGAACGAGAGAAGGTATTTGATCGTGCGTTGCGTTGAGTGAATGACTCTTCGACTTGGTTTTTTGAGAGAGTGGCGCATATAGATGACAGTTTGTAGCCGTGTTTTCGTCTATTTGGCCGAATTTTTTGTTATCAATTGTGTTTTGTAGAAATAAGTTTTCATCGATGCTGCTTCAATTTATAACCCTGTGAAACTGATACCACAATGTTTTTGCGCGCCTAATAATGCAATTCAAGTGCAAAATTGGCACAAATTTCTCAATTTCTAGTCAATTTTTGGCCTTTTCCATCTATTTTTTATGGACTTTTTTCTACCCCCTCAGTAAATATAGCAACGTCTTTTTGATAATGTATCAATTGACTGCCTCTTTTTGACGCGAGATTTTCTTCATTTTGTAAAAATGTACGCAAACTATTCCGGTTTTGGCGGTTTTTGTCCCAGTCTCCCGTTTTTTTTTCTGTATTCTTCGGTTTTTAGTTGCTCTTCAACGAAGTCGATAGCAATTATTGTAAACGTGTTGGTCTTTTTCATGCAAATTTTCTGCTTGACCGTTTTTGCGCTTTTTTTCTAGAATAATATTACTTCTAAAGTGACTTTTTGCACGCTTTCGTTTTTCATTTTTGAGTTATCTCTATTGCACTTACTCCAAATTAAAGCTATTGCTAATATAAAAACGGTTGCAGCATAGCAACAAGAAGGGCCTAATAGTCGAGTGGAAAGTACTTCTAGTTAGGGATCATTAGGTCAATGGTTCAAACGCCTTCGTGGTCAAATGTCTTTACACCCGCCTGTCTTTCGAGAGCAGATCTTCCGACATTAGTCGGTTTTTCTTTTACTTTAAAAACTTTTTTAAAAACTCTTTATCTGCGCCGTCAAGTTTTTTTTATTTCGTTTTATTAATTGAAGTAGTTTTTGGTAATAAGCCTTTGAAATTTAGTAAAAAAAAAGTCATCATTTTTTTCAAATTGTTTGTTTCGAACTTGAACTCTTTTCATTTCTTACTGAGACAGGAAGATGGGTATGCAAATTTTTGCAGCCTTGATTTTTTAATGAAAAATCCGTTTTTTGCTTACTGGCTATCAGTTTGTAATTTTTAAATAGAATTTCCTATTTAATTTTCTTTTCAAAATTTGCGGAGTAGTTTTGTTATCTTTCATGACTAATTTCTAACTTGATTATTTTGATTGATAATTTTTTAGTTTTTTCATAGCGTTTAGTTGTTATTAAATGATTTAAGTTTTTTTGCACAAAATAGTGGTTTTAATGAGAAAAGTTACGGGAGTGGATAAATTTTTTAACACACTTTTTTTGCAGATTTTGTTTTTTTTCTTTGAGAATAGAAAGTTTTGACCGCTTAACAAGGCTTGCCCTTTGCCGCTTGAGCAGTTTGATTTTTCCAATTCCCTAAATTTTTGTTGCATTTTTTTGCTGATTTTAATTTAAAAAGTAATGTTTTTTTCAAATTACAGGAGTAATGCTTTTTTTAGTAGTCACTTTAGTAAGTACCAGTTAATTTATAAAATATTTTTTCAGAGAGACGAATCTTCGAGTCGTTTCCGGAATTTTCCGGTTATGTTTTTTGTTACGTCGTCCGCGCTCTTTTTGGTTTCACACAGCAAAGCTGAGAAGGTCAAATTTTCTGGATTACTTTTCCTCTCACTTGCGGCCTTTGCGCGCCTGACGTCATCTCTGTCCCCCCTCTCTAGCAAAAGTTTTTTTGCGTGATTAGATTTTGGTCATATGTGACTTACCTCGCCCAATAAAATGACTTTTGCACTTGAAAGTTTAAGTTTATTTTGAATTAACTTAAGGTCAAAGGAACTAATAGGTGTATTAAAGGTCTCTAATGAAAAAGCAGTCAATTATATGAATGGTATTTCACGAGAAATTGTTATTATTTGTTCATAGCTTATTTAGTGGTTTTTGATTAAAATTGTTTAAATGTTTGTTAAGTAAACAAGCCTCATGAACACAAAGCAGATTGTTGAGTTATAGTTAAACTGTTAATTTGAATGTAGCGAAACTACTTACTTTTATATCTCTAAGTTGCGCCCATAGAGAAAAAACTTGAAGATTGTCGACCCAGCTCCGATTGTTTCATCCGCTTGGAAATCCTAAATTAACTTAGAAAAAACTGAGCATGCAAAAGGACAATATATCTTTTTAAAAGAACTTGAATAACTACTTGCACAATTCAGTTTTTAACATTCGTTAGTTGGTGACAGAAAGGAAAGACAATCTCACCTCTCGAAGCGAAGAAGACGATAGCCGAGTGACAGAGGCCGCGTGACCCAACTTCCAGCCTGAATTCTGGAGAATCGCCGTCAGTATCTGGTTTTTCAAGTCAGCAAGACAAGCAACTTATTCCTAAGACAGTGCCAAGCCAGAAGTTTGGTCAACAGTTTCTTGTAAGTTAACGCTTCGATTTATTCTGCAGTGAAATAATATGATGTCTTAAATCTTAATCGATGAACGCTAAATCAAATGAAAGTGTTGACAATCGTTGAAAATCATTCCAAAATCATAGTATCCTTGTTAAAATGGAGCGCTAACTTGAATATATGTTCTGAATTATTCTCTCATCTTGGATTGAAATCATTCGAATGAAATCAAATAAAATAATAATAATAAAACTCATGGCTCAACCAAACATTACGCTTAGATCATTTGCAGGCACAGAAAATGAAAGTTTCCGTGAATTTGAGCGCTTACTCAGGAGCTCTACAGGAGTGGCAGCAATCACAAATAATCAAAAGGCAAACATTTTAAAACTACACCTTAAGGATCAAGCATTACATTATTTTCAAACTTTGCACGAGGCAACAAGAACAGATTTTGAGCTTAGTCTTACTTCCTTGAGAAGTCATTTCAATAATCCTCAGTTAGTAGAGCTACACATAATAAAGTTAGAAAACATTCGATTTGATCCTAAAACTGACACACCAAAAATTTTTCTAGTAACATTGCAAAACATGGCACAGAAAGCTTACCCTTACCCCAAACCAGAAGTCATACCACCAGCTGATCCAGCTCTAGACGCGGACGATGAACGTGATCGTTTAGAAGCAGCAAAAGCTCGCAATACAATGAGGAAGCATTAAGATTTGCTCAACAAGAGAGGAATCATCAAATAAAACGATTTTACAAAAAATTTATGCCGAGCTGGCTTTGAGCAAAACTGCTTGAACAACCAGATACAGCAACAGTTGATGACTTGTGCTTGCTTGCACGCAGGCAACTTACAGTTCACAATAAAAGGCTTTCAACGAAGTGTCCGCCTTTGTTTCGGATAATTTGGTTAATGCACTGACAAATATTAACCAATCACAGGAGAATATGGAGAGTAGAGTTAATGAGTTGTCAAAAAAGTTGACAGCCAATTGAGTCCACTAAGTGCTAATCTTAATAGAGGAAACTCTTACAGAGCAAGAATTGGTCGATATAATTTCAGAGGCTTTAGAGGAGGTCAAGGTTTTAAGAGATTTCGAGGAAGAGGTAACTACCAAAACTACAGCTCTTTCGCTGCTCAGAATTATGCGTTTACTCAATTTACGCCAGTAGGACAAGACGCCACCAACGCTACGCCAGATCAAGCTCAAACCACTGATTTAGCTAACAAAACAAATGTTCAAGCCTCCAACCTCAATTTCACATTCCAGTAACCCAATACGTCCAAATAACATGCCAATTTTGCGGTTATCCAAATCACTTAGCCTCACAGTGCACTTTGAATAAGAATAGACGCAGAGGTGGAGGTACGTTTCCGTTCAATCGAGCGGGAAAAAACAAGCTGAGCCACAAGTTCCATTTAAGTCCAATTATCATCCTAATCTTAGCTTAGATAAATTAGCTAAGATAAAGATATAGAAGTTATTTCATCAAGTTCGAGTGGCTCCGAATCAGACTGCAACGGTTATTTGCGCTATTATTTCCTTAGATGGAGATACTTTGAATTATATTAGACTCAATTTTGGCAAAAACTTCTAAAGAAGAGCTTTTACAGACACAGGTTCATGCCGTAATGCAATTCGCAAAAACTTACTGAATTTGAAAACAGGTAGATAAAAGTTGATTTTGAAAATCCTAATTGCAAATAGTTTAATTAGCTTCAGGCTCACTAGTTCAAATTAATCAACAAGCTAAAATAGAATTCATGTTAGGCTATTCCAAATTCAGATTTATTTCTAGTTCTACCCAAGATGAATAACATTATTTTGGGATACGAATTCTTCAAAAAACATTCCTTTGACGTCAGTCCGTCAAATAGTTGTCTTAAATTATCGGAAATGACTTATCATTATAATGAGATAAAACCAAAGAATCCTAGAGAACTTTTGAAAAAACTGAAAAAGTTCACAATTTTTCTCAATAAAAAACATACTTTGAAACTTTCATCCCAAACAGTTTTAGAAAGCTTGCTCCCCAAAAGCGCCAAAAACTAGCGGAGTAGTTCTTCTGAATCAAAATTTGAGGACAGTTCTGATTTCGCGCTAATGTCATCTTTAAGTACAAGTGATAAAAATGGAAAAATTGTCATTTTTAGCTTTTAATCTAACTGATCATCCAATTACAATTCCTTATAACACAATAATAGCAAATTTTGAAATTCCAAAGACTGCACAAGCTGAAAAACTCATAAATATTGATCCACAGCTCATTGCTCCTTAAAAAATGAGAAACCACGAAAATCTTGAAGCTGAAATTAATCAGTTGGTGAAGACTGAAGTTATGGAGCCCAAAAACTCGTCTCAAACCAGAATATGATAAACTATGGTTTCCTATCCCGAAGACATCTTCAGATCCGGAAAATTTATCACCGCTAGAGGGCAAAATTTATGATCAAATTTCACATTTTAATTCGTTAGAAAAAGTTGATCCGAAAATTGATCCGAGTCAAACAGGAAAAATTATAATTGGAAAATTCTGTCCTTGAACCTAACGAGCGTGAAGATGTGGAAGAATTGCTTTTAGGATTTTCTGACATTTTTGCCGAACATTGTTTCGATGTTGGTTTTAGAACTGAGCTAAAGGTCAAACTCACACCAGAACATGGACTTCCTGTTTAAGTACAAAGTCCAATAACGCTCATACATCTGAGAGATGAGCTTGTTGAAATAGCCTTGATGCACTATTATAATTTGATCACAACACTCCCATATTCCCATTACAGTTGTGCAGTGTTTGCACAATGCAAAGAGTCAGGCAAACTAAAAATTTTGATAGACCTTAGGCGCATAAACCACCTACTCAGAAACGACTACATGAACAGTAATTTTCAAAAATCAAACATGAGCGATGCCTCCAATCATTTTGCTGGTAAAAAATTGATTAACAAATTTGAATACTCTCAAGCCTACCATTGTGTACAAATGGGGGATAAAAAGTCAATACAAATTTTGGCATTTAGTTTTGCATCACGAACTTACGCCTATAAATGACGTGCCCAAGGACTAAGTAAATCAGTCACAGGTTCTAGCTCATTTATAAGACATTACTTAGATCCTTTCCTAGCAGCAAATATTTGTACACAATATATGGATGACATTGGTAGTGCAGTTAAAAATTTTGAGCATTAGAAAATCTGGATTAAAATTGTCCCTCAACAAATGCAAAATTGGGACACACAAAATTAAATGTTTGCTCATAAATTGATTCCGTTCTACGAGTTACTGAAGAAAAATGTTCACCATGTAATAACTGAAAAGCATGAAGAAGACTCCAAAATTTTAAAAAGTGACGTGATCAAAGCAACAAATTTGACGCTCCGATTGGCAAAACCAGGTCTACAGTACGTTCTTTTATGCGACGCAAGTTATTATGGTGCAGGTTTTGTTCTCATGATAGAAGATTATATCAAAACACCTAACAAAAAAAGGTAAAAAAGCTTACGCTCCAGTTGCTTTTGGCTCACGATTATTCAATTTATCGCATCGCAACTGAAATTTTCAACGTATTACAAAGAGTTCTTAAACTTGTATTTTGCTCTAGATCATTTTTCCCACTTCATTTGGGGAACTGAAAAATCGGTTATTGTACTAACAGATAATAAAAGCCTGACACATTTTTTACAAGCCAAGACAATTCCCCCGTGCCTATGGAATTGCCTTGACCGTTTGATCTCGTACAATTTAGTAATTGCTCACATACCAGGCAGAGCAAACTATGCTGCTGATTTTCTATCACGTTCAAAATGATCTGTCAACAACTATTGAGCTAAAACTAAAAGATAGAATTTCAGTGCGTCAGATTGAAGTTCAAACTATTGCAAAAACAGCGGATGCCTTACTAAGTTCAATTGATAGCATTGATTTAATGTTTGATCAGCAAACAACAAGCAAAAATGACATTTTCATTCATCAGCTGAGAGGAAAAAGCGTTAGTGATGATCTTGTAGAACAAATAAAACAAACAAACAAAATAACACAGGATGTTGACGAAGTTCAAGGCTACATTAGATTTTTAGCGAGAGCGCAAATAAATGCAGTTTTGATGCCTGATCCGAACGATTACCTTTCTGATCTCGTATTACGAAATGAGCCTTTAGATCTCAAGACAGAACCAGAAAAAGACGAATTTCTAAAATTAGTTGTAAAATGGAAAAAGGAGGATAAAGTAGAAGATTTAACTTCTGCTTCAAGTGAGTTGAAAAAATACAAAAAACAGATTCGGGGGCTAGTGATGAGAGGTAGCGTACCTTATAGACAATTTTTGACCCCAGAGGCAGAGTACAGTACTACCAATACTGCCTACCCAAACATTAATGGAAAGTAGTTTACAGACTCAATAACTGGATTAGCAGGACATGTAGGAATTGTCAAAACAGCTGAAGTTTCGAAAACGATTCTATTTTCCAAACTTCACAAGAGTATTTGATATCTGTTATAAAAAAACTGCCTAACACGCCTTCAAACAAAGTCAATATCAAACAGTTCACTCAAAACACTTTTACAACCCATCTCATCGCTTCCGTCTTTTCCAGGAGACATGTTGCAAATTGATCTTGTAGGGCCATTCAAATCCCCTGTCTATAAATACGTATTTACCGGTATCGATGTGCTTTCAAAATACTTATTTGAAAAACCAAAAATTGTTGCTACTGAACTAGCCGCAATTTTCTTCTCACACAGTTACATACCTCACGCAATTCTTTCAGATATAGGCTCAAATTGGGTTTCAGAACTAATGGATGAACTATGCACACTACTCGAAATAAAACGAAAGCACGCCACGAACTGTAGGAGTTGTTGAATCTCCACAAGCATCCACAAACTGTAGGAGTTGTTGAAAGATCTCACTCAGCATTGGAAAGAATTCTCAAACAACACAAATGAGCAATGGTCAAACTGGCATCTCTACGTACTCCTTGAAGCGTACATTTATAACACTAGCTACTATTAATCCATAGGATGCACACCAACCTCAATATTTCACGGTCGAGAACCCATTAAGTCACTTGATATACGTTTTAATAGAAAAAATAGTCAGAATTTGATCCAAAATCAGACTTCGTAACAGAACTACAAGATGCAATGCAAGTAAAATTTGCCGAGCGAGAAAAAGGAGAAAATCATTGAAGCTTAACATAAGTATAGAAAATACTAAGACGCAAAAGCAAGTGCAGACCAACTCGAAAGTCAGAACTTTTGTCTTTTGTTAAACCCTAAACTAACTCATCAAACAAGTTTTGGATTCAAATCAATGCAGGTTCTGGCTTCCACTGTATAAATTAGAGAAAGTCCTCATTAATTGAAATGATTTAATAAGGAAAGTTGGTACGAACTATAATCAATGTGTTAGACACAGAATTAGACTGAAAAAGTATGAACCATTGGAGCTTCCACAAGATTTAGGAAATTTACACCCAAATAATTTCACGCCAGACCTTTTTCTTAGCATATACAGACAGGAACCAGAATTTTTCGACAGCGAAATTCCCTAAATGCTGACTCATGCGTTCGCTGATGAAGAAACTGCCGACAAAAAAACTACCGACGAATGAAGATGCTGTGAATATCTTGTACAGATATCCGTTCATGAGAGCTGCACCACCATTTGCAGCCCTACCAGTACCGGAAAGACCGGACGCAGTTCCACGCGTAATACAGGAACGAATGGAGGAACCTGAGTTCCTTTTCCACGAGTTTCCAATCGTAGATGACAGTGGATTAGAAAAGCAAGCAGACCAAGAAAATTATTTGTGGACTTACTACAAAATGAGCAGCCAGACAAAAAGCAGGAAAATACACCGGAAAACGCCGATTTATCTAATCAGATAACAGTCAAAGGAGGAAGCAGAATGACTATAAACTCACCGATTTCTGCAAACAGGCAGCAATCACAGAAAACAGTTTGGTTCAGTCCAGTTACACAAATTCCAAAACCGAGAACGAACGTGAAAGCTAAAGAACGACAGTTTCTATCAACTATCGATGGCAAAGTTTTGATTCCAATATCTGCCTATACAACAAAACCAGAAGTCAAGAAGCAAAAAATTGTTGAATAATACAGGAAAAACATGGTGCAATCAATTCTCCATCCACAACCAGGACCTCCACGAGCAGCAAAAATGGATATTAAAAGAAGTTAAGAGCCGCGAACACCGGGAGTTCAAACTGCGAAGAAAACTGATAAAATCAAAAGTAAAACAGCAAGGCCTTCAGCAGACAACACCAATAACAAGAAAAGTAAAATAAACGCAATTGCAAGACCGAAATTAAGAATTTACTTAAGCCAATCAGATATTGAGGAATCATCGTATTCGGTAGTGAAAACAATCTCCTCAAAATATCAAAGTTAACTGGGTCCGGACAACGATATGACTTTGGTAACTTAAGCGAGGGAGCAGTAGTTGCCATATTTTATTCATACAGGAATCTGTTTCTGTACAATCTAGCGCATGAAAACTCATCAAAGGTCCGAACCTAATTTTCTCGAGGAACAGTCTTGAGACTCTGAAATCAATTGTGATTAAAGACTCTGTTCAAAAGCTAGCTTTCTCAAAATTTGATTGGTCATCACCAACCTGCTGACCTTGACCAATAATTCAAACATCCATTTCCAGTGCTTTCTTCAATAGTAATATCGAATTATTTTTTTGTTTTAAAAATAAATCTGAAACAAAACCACATTTGCTTCGCAACGCGATGCCATCCTTTTGGACGAAGTTTGCTCACCTGAAGGTGATTAGAAGAGGTTACGATGAATTTTTGAAATCGGCCATTTATTAAGATAGTTTATGTACATGTAATTAGTGACCGTCGGTCAATAGTAACAAAATTTTTGAAAATGATGACATACAAATAACTACCTGGCCCCATCCAACTACCTTCATAATTTTGCTCACCAATTTTTTTTTAGATTTTTTTGTTTTTTCCCATGTATTAAGATAAGTTATAGACATGTAAATTAGGACCGCTAAATATTACTAAAGTTAGGAGAAAAAATCAACTGCTATTCAATACAGATCACTATTAGCTTTCTTCCAAGGTGATACTCAAACCCGATAACTGCCTAAAAAAACAAAGAAAATCAATATTTATTTAGTTAGGTAAATAAATGATAGTTTGAATTACTTACTGGTAATTGTTGTTTTTTGTCTTCCCTGCTACCATCAAAAGCTATAGCAGATGGCAGAATGTTCGAAACATTCTCTTTCCTTTCCTTAGAAATTTCGAAACCAACTGACAATAGGGAAGCACATATACCATGAAAATTTATGGTAACAACACAGGGTAACCATCCACAAGGAAGGTACACTGTGTCACCAACACATTGTCTGCAAACGAAAATTTGGTCAACGTATTTTCTTATGCAGTCAACATAATCAGCTTCCTTTGTATAGCATCTTTCGAGCACGCCGCACATTTTCGATGGAGGGAAGAAAAACCAAAACTTCTCTCCAGAACCGTTGAGTGTTATTATGCAATCAATAGCCTCCATGTAGTCGCTATGCCAATGAGTGAAATTGGAACTATCAATCATCAGTAAGTAGCCTTTAGACATCTGTGGCACATCGGCCCATTAGGCGAATTGAACCCGATAAACTCAGGCCTCTCTAGTTCGTCTTTTGGAAATGCACCCAAATAAACATTTGCGCCGCAATTTGTAACTCTCGTTTCAGTAACTGTGAACAGCTTAGTTAGGTTGCTAATCTCATTGAGCTTCTCCACACATCGCTAAACAATGACAGTCATGATGAAAATTCGACATTGATTGCAATTAGGATTGATGAGATTTTTAAACTTAGTGTTGATCTTATCAGTGTACCACACTGATCGTACACCTCGCAAGATATTTGGAATATTTCGATCTATATCCAATTCACATGCAAGCTCCTCAATAGGTTTCACATAAGTTACAGCGACATCACAAATATTTAGGAAGTCTTCAGCACTAGATATTTTACTGTTATAAAGAGACATCTTCATGTTTTGATCTAAAAGTTTTTTTCACTACTTTTGATTCAGTGTCCATCAATTGTAATAAAAAAACAGAAGGAATTCAGTTTAAAACTCTAAAACAACAAGTAGCTTTTTCTGAAACCTACAATTCAAGTTTCATTTCAAGCTTCACACATTTCTAATTTCTCAACTTGTTTACTATGTAGGCAGTAAAGAATTGTAACTGTTTCACACAGTAGCAAAAGCTGGAAAGTATCCACAACATTGCAGGCAAGTCAAATCCGTCCTCCGACGGAACAGCAAGACACACAGATGGACTTGATGAAGACCAAACACGTTGATCTTTTATTTGAATATATGTGCCATTTCGGCAACAAAACAACTCATGGCCACGCCACGAGAAACTCTCGCAGCTTAAAGCCATGGCTCACAGAGAAACAAAGAGAACAAGTTTCAACATTTTGAACTGAAACATTGTTTGCCAACTATATGAAACTAATATTTTTTTAAACCTAATTCTCACAAAAAACAGGGCTAAATATTATATCTGAAAACACAAACATATTACTTTTAATATTAGAGCAACCGAAGCAATGATGAGGCTTCTGTTATCCCTAAGCGTTTTTCCCCCACTGGTCCTTAATACATTGTTCGAAGAACAGAAATACGATGATGTCTGAGAGAAAGGAGTTATTTTCAACGAAGAGACAAAAATTTTGCTCGCTGAAAAATTTGTTCGAGTACAGTTTCTGATAAAACTCCTTAACAATATAAACCAAAAATGGAATCTCGAGTCATCAAATTGTCCACTCGATTTTAAATCTCTTCAATACTAACTCATCTCACTATGACGTCAATTGGATCATAAACCAGCTGGAAATCGAAGTTGAGAAACCATGAGCAGAGGTAGGAAAACGCTAATGTAAACAGCAACATTTTTACATACCGAAAGCGAAAAAAGCAAGAGGATCAGAGGAGGAGCTCATGTTGGTGCTCTCGCTATGGCTGGAATTGGATTTCCGGCAGAGGATTAATGATGGGCGATGCAGGAGGATGTGCAGTGACAGGAAATGTTGAAAGCTGTCAAGATCCAGCCAAAGCGAACGCACATAACATTGAACAGCTGACAATAGCTACAGAAGCAGTTACTGAATATGTTACCCAAATAAAGAAGAAAACAACGACAAATTTTTGGTCAGCAACGAGCTAGTAGAAATCAGAGAAATACCGAGACAAATGAGCGAAACCCAAAATTAAGAATTGGGCGGTCGTCGAGGAAAAATTCGACATTCTGGAATACAATATTCATATATTACGAGACTGTGACCAAATGCACTACTCGAACCAGCAAATCAGTTTGAATTTCGACAGCGCGGCAGCTCTTCTACCCTACTCTATTCTGATGTCAAAAGCTATAGAGCAGCACTCTACAGCTACAGACTCAATTTGCTGAATTCTGTCCCGACTCTTCTACAAAATCAACTACCGATGTTGCTAGTCCCAAGAGATTCACTGATGGCAATCTTGGATCATGTAGGCCGATAACAATTCAAAGCTGCTGATATACTTTCTTTTGCAATACCTACCAGCGACTTGATGTCATTTTATGACGCAAAGTTGCTCCGAGACGTGATTACGGTTGAAGGACTTATTATGACTTTGGCTATACCATTAGCATTGCGTCAAACCGTTTTTTCAGTATATAGTGCAGATACAGTTCCAATGCCCCAACCTGAACCTCAGATGGCCATTAAGCGAACCTCGTCGAATCGCCATATCTTGCGATATCTGAAGATCAGATGGAGTCAATACCACTCTCTGCGAGCCAGTTTGAGCAATGTCTGGGATCGTCAAGATACCGAATTTGCCATCAGGCAGGAGCTACGCAGCCAAGCCATGGATCTTGCCTTTCCTTTTTGTTCAAGACAACAATTAAAGCTATCCGAGATTGTGAGACTTTCTACCAAACCAAGTTCAAGCACTAAACTTAGGGTACGGTATCTGTTTTATAAATTCAGCAACAGAAGACTATAGTCTTCGAAAAACTTCTATAGATACAATTGTTCCAACACAAAGCCAGATTGACCACCGAATGCGGTTACCAACTTCTAGGTCATATAATAAAAATCCCTGACTGTCTTAAGCTTAATGACTTCATGCTCTCTTCCTTTTGCTATATCACAGATTTCGCATAATCCGACAGCGTGATCAATCATTCTTAAAGCATGATGATGACACCAAAATTGGTGTCAAACCAGTTATTTGCGTGACCAATTCAAAAACGAAATCAATCCTAAACGGAAACGGAAGTTTCATATTTCATCTGAACAAATCCAATCATTTCGATCCAGTCGAGCATCAAATCTTAACCCGAATGCTGATAACATCGATCCCAATGCCTTTTTTCCATCCGTGACCGAATCAAGGCAATCGCTTACCACTTCCCCTTCCATGCATCATACTGCTGGCGTTGGTGCAGATGTATTGTAAAATAGTAATGCTTTATCTAAAGCGTTTTATAAGACCCAAAATATTCCCGATCATCATCCTTTCGATATTCATATGGACTTTATTTCGACTTCACTCAATTCACTTGGAACTATGTGGCAGAATTCAAATCGAGCAGCATGTCACAAATCAATTTTTCTACTTCAACCAACTGACAGAATAATTGACGAAAACCAAGGAGTCTGGAAAGTTTTTGCCGGAAGGAGGGGAGAATCAAGTATATGAAGGGAATTTCCCGAGAAATTGAAACAATTATTACTATTTGTTCATAGCTTATTTATTGGTTTTTCATTGAAATTGTTTAAATGTTTATTAAGTAAACAAGCCTCATGAACACAAAACAGATTGTTGAGGTATAGTTAAGTTGTTAATTTGAAAGTATCAAAGCTATTTATTTTTATATCGCTAAGTTGCGCCAAGAGAGAAAAACTTGTCGACCAAGATTGTCGACCCAGCTCCGATTGTTCCATCCGCTTGGAAATCCTAAAACAACCTAGAAAAAACTGAGCATGCAAAAGGACAATATATCTAATTAAGAGAACTTGATTAAATACTTGCGCAAATTAATTATTAACATACGTTAGTAAGGCCTCTGTGCAATGCATTTTAACAAGCTTGATTAATGTTTTGCTGAGTTTTTTACTTAGCTTTTTGAGCAACGTCGATAACTTTTATACTTATATCTGTTTCTATCTCTATCATACGGCTCGTAGGTTTATTCTTTCGCAGCTGTTCCGGCAATCTGCCAGCTGGCTATGTTCAGTTAGTCATGCGAAATCCTCCTACAGAGGAGATTGTGAAAATTGATCTCTTACGAATTTCGTCATAGCTTTTCTGTCATCAGCATGTTCTTCAGTTCATTTTCCGGACCTCATAATTAATAGTTTTTAGATCAGAAATGGACGTTTTCTGGAAGGGTTTTGTTTTGAAGGTTAAAATAGTTTCATGAATGAAGCTTTGTTTCTTTAAACTCTGATGGTTTTAATAGCCGCACATCGATAGATGGGGCGATTATTGTCCTTCTCTTGGTTTTTTTACAATTCGAAGAGTTTGGATTGTATTGGGGCGCTGTCTTGTTTTTTAAGATCTGTTCACTCAGTTTCATAATTTTTGAAGTCGAATTGGAGTAGTGATTTTGGTCACGCTGAAACCGGAAGTGGAGCGAAAAGGCGAGTGGTTTTGCGGTGTAAAATGTTTCAACCCTAATATTAAAGCAAAGTGAGAAAACGTCGTTTGATCAAAAATTCGCTTTCTCGCTAGTGGTTTTTTTTGTTCACGTGCGGCATTTCGACATTGATTTTCCGATTTTTTTTGTTTTGATTATTTGGAAATGTTTTTCCCAATTCACTCATAGTCCGCTCTAGATCTATTTTGTTTAGTCAATGAAAATTCTTTGAATTGTACGTCAGGACTTGTTCTATGTTTTCTTATTTTGTCAAGATTTTTGTTACACCCATATGACGTCACAGCCACTTCAAAACTGCCTTTTGTTCATTCGCCTGATTAAGTTTTTGGTCATACGTGACTTATCTCACTATCAAAATGACTTCTTCACTCTGAAATTCACTTTTCTTCAGTTTGTTTCAATGAAATAAGTTCTTTTGATTTGATTTTTTGTCACTCTAATTGACGATTATTTGAGGGGAGCTAATAGAAGCACCAATAAATTATACAGATTTCTAATCAAAATATAACATCTCATCTTTTAATGGAAAGAGTAATTTTTTGGTCTGTATTTTTTACTGTTCTACAAAGATCTACAAAACTATTGCAGCTATTTTTTGGCAATCTACCAGCTATGTTCAGTTAGTTTGGGTCTGTATTTCATTGGTCCTGGATTGTTAGTGTTGTGCACTTTGAGGCTTTGGGCTTCGCACACCAGTCTGAGCTCAAACATTTTTTATGATTGTTCTTAAAGAAAACAACCGCAATGCGAAACTCTGAGCATCGTTACTGCAAATTATACGTCAGTAGAATTGAAAATCGAATATATTTGTCACCGAAATATGACATTATTGCGGATTTCTACCTGCTTGACTGATGAATGGCCAAAAAATAATTCAAAATTATTTTCAAAAATCAATTTTAATGAGTTTTTGTGATTCTGGGTTTTTTTCATTTTGTCAATTGAGGTAGAGTTAGTTTTATATGCCTACATTCCTCTTAAGTTGATGACGGCAGGTAGTGTGGCCAGCTTTCTGCTACGAGCTTTTTTCTGAAATTCACCTAGCTGTTTTAATTATCTGTACACACATTTTTCAATTTCTGATGTCAATGAGTAGTCAAATTAGAGTAGTGGATTTAGTCAATCTGAAGAAGTTGTAACGTGAGCAAAAAAGGGAATGGTTTCAATTCGTGAAATTTTTTGTTCATTTTTTATGATAGTATGTGATCAAGTTTTTGCATTGTCAGTATTTTCAATTTCACGTCATTCAAAATTTTCAATTCCTTTCGCGATCTAGTTTTGGTTTTGTAGGTTTCTATTGGCAGCTATTGTTTTCGAAGACATTTTTTACTGAAGACAAATGGAGGTTTTTTGCATTTTATAATGGCTTGTTGTTTTGTGTTTGGCGCGTGGTTTTGGTAGTAGTTAGTTCATCCATTTTTCCCATTGTCTTCAATTTTTGTGTTTGTTTTTTAATTGGATTTTATGGGCTATCAAAGGTTGTTATTTTGCAGCGATGCTCTGTGTCTTTGGTTGATCTGTAACTGTTGATTGTGAAGATTTTTTCCTAATGACTAAAGAGAATTTTTCCTTTTTCTTAGTTTTTTGGGCTGCATTTAGGGTAAGGTACTGTTTTGATTAAAAAAGCGTTGAATTGATCTCTACCTGTTTCAATCCCAAGTCGTTAACGGGTCGAAGTTCAAAATCTTTGGTGAGTTATCAGTGTTTTAAAATCACGGCTTTAAAATCAGTGTTTTAAAATCAGTGTTTTAAAATCAGTGTTTTAAAATCACGGCAAGAAAAGTTTAATTTTAAAGCTTTTCCAAAATTTTATCTGTAATAAACGTCTTTTGAATGGTCGATTCAAACAATATGGCATTGAATTTACTTTCTCAGGGTTCAAAAAAATGAATTCATCATATGTGTGATGGTTTCCAAGAAACATCAAGAAACTTAGAAGTTTTCTTTATTAAAGTTTCAAAGAACGAAAGAAGAACTTACCTGACTAACTTTATTGCTTTGTCGATAAGTAATGGCCACAAAACTAAACTCAATTCTAATTTTGTTTTGGCGCTATCATTATCTTATTGACCTATCAATCATATGTCAGAAGCAAATTCTCCCACCAACAGAAACCTGATTTTAACATCCACCAACCTCCAACTAATGAACTCGATTGTACCCAAGCCATATATGATTCTCATGAAATGTTGATGAAAACAGAAAATCACCTCCGGGATTCGGAGTTAAGATCTATTCACATGCCTATCTTGTAAAATATTTTTAGCTAATCTAAATTTTCTCTGTATATTTTCGCATAGATAACCACTATAAATACAAGCTAGTTTTTGTATATTTTCAGTTCAAAATTTAATTTAAAATTCAACTTATTGAATTCTTTGACCCGTGTTATCGACCACGACAATGGTGTCCAGACCAGCTACAGACAGACAAATTTTGGATCTACAGAATGCAGAATCAGCTACTGCGTGGATTATGTCTCTTGTGGCGAAGTGTCGCGCAGAAAAGAAAGAGGACAAGGTCAACAACGTTGGTACTGTACAGGACCTACAGGTAACCAATCTCTTCCTTAGTATGTGCGGACAAGATGCAATTATTAAACTTAGGAGCCTAATGAGTCCCAGGAATTTGATAGACACTCCGTATAAAGACATCAGATTGGCGATTCAAAATTATATTTCTCCTAAAGAGAGAGTAGTAACGGCAGAAAGGGCTAAATTTCTGTCCCTAATACAAGGTGTAGGGGAGTCAGACGACGACTTCCTAGCACGTCTTAGAGAAGAAGCACGCTATTGTGACTTCGAAAAACTGAAAACAGTGGCCAACCCCGAAGAGGAGCTGGTAAAAATAAAGTTTATCTCAGGTTTGAGGGACCCTGAAGCAAAACTTAGACTACTAGACGGTATTAAAGCAAAACCAGCAATGTCGGTTACTGAAATGACCGAGAGCTTACAGTTCAGAAGTCAAGCAATGGCTTTTGCCAGTTCTTCATCAGGTAATAAGCCCTTTAATGTGAAAGAAGAAGTTGGGTTCAACTTCAAAAAGACCTTTCGAAAACCAAATGAAGAATTACGGCTAATAAAAACAACAACATGTGCACTAGGTGTGGAGGTAAGCCACACTCTAGTAGACCCTGTCCAGCGCGAAGTAAAAAATGCAACACCTGTGAAAAGGTGGGACACTTCTCAAAAATGTGTAGAAGCAGACCCCAACCAAATTCAGGTAAGTACAATGAACAGAATAACTTTTGCGAAGAAGAAAATGTTTCTTCAGAGCAAGCATCTCCAGCATCGGAGATGGGAATGTTTTATACTAAACAACAAATCTTTAGCATATCTGTTTTTTTGCTTTGCAGTTATTTATTGAGATATATTCCCATGTTATCTCAATAAATAACTGCAAAGTAAAAATGCAGGTAGACACAGGTGCAGATATCACAGTGATATCATCAAAAATATGGACTGAGCTTGGTAAACCTCAGTTGGATGGTAAGATAAGACATCTTGAAGCTTATGATGGTCATCAATTAACGCTTCTGGGATCACTTACTTGTGACGTTGAGTGGAACGGAAGCAGACTGATAAAGAATGCAGTCTGATAAAGAATTTGCACTACTTGGTAGAGACCTCCTACCCAAGCACGGCGTGAACAACATCACAGCCGAGCACCTACCTCATGTGAGGGGTTACAAAGCTCATGTGAAGTTGATACCAGGAACACAGCCAACGTTCTGCAAAGCCAGAAAAATACCTCTACCTCTTCAAGACAAGGTCACAGAGAAGCTGGAACAAATGGTCAGACAAGGCATCCTTGAACCGGTACTGTCAGGAGGAGTCACTAATGCATCTCCAGTGGTGTGGCAGAGAAAGAAGAGTGGAGAACTGAGACTTTGCGTGGACTTGAAAGTTCACATCAATGGCAAGGTCATGGATGAGGACTACCCAATACCGGACATGGAGACGATCTTCCACAACCTACATGGGGCCTCATACTTTGGCAAAATTGACCTCTCAGATGCCTACCATCAAATTGAACTTGACGAAGAAGCTAAAGATATATGCACAATCAGCACATCTCAGGGACTGTTCAAGATGTGCCGACTACCTCAGGGATTGAAAAACTCTTCTTCAATCTTCCAGAATTGCATCGAATCAACACTCAAAGGAAATAAAGGTGTTGTGATCTTTCAAGACGATGTATTGGTGTATGGAACTACCAAGGAGCAGTTCGACAAGAGAATGCTTGCAGTCAAGAGTCGACTACGTGAGAAAAACTTTACTATTAATGAGAAAAAATCCGACTCAAAACCAGTCGATAGCGTTAGCTTTTTGGGATACTCCATTTCAAATGAGGGAATAGCACCAGATCCCAAACATGTTGAAAAAATAAAAAATGCAAAAGCACCAACTAACAATAAACAACTCGAATCGTTTGTTGGGCTAGCTAATTTTTACGGAAGAATGATTCCTGATTTTGTAACAAAAATGCTACCCTTAAATAACATGAAAAATAGCGATTTCTCATGGGGCAAAATGCAACAAAAAGCCTTTGAAGACATAAAAAATGAATTATGTGCTAACCCACTAGTACAGCCATATAGTCTACAAAAAGAAGCGACAGTTACTACTGACGCCTCTGAAAAAGCCATTGGCGGGGTTCTTTCGCAAGAAGGACATCCAATCATATATGTATCGAGAAAATTGACTCCAGCGGAGCAAAACTACTCGAAAATAGAGCGGGAAGCACTGGCAATTGTGTTTGTGGTCACAAGACTAAAACAATTCCTTCTTGGAAGACGATTTACCCTACAGACTGACCACAAACCACTCAAATATCTCTTTGCACCAGACGAGGAGATCCCGAAGACAGCATCAGCGAGAATTATAAGATGGGCAATAGCTCTAATGGGTTTCGACTATGGGTTGAGGTACACACCAGGAGAGCAGATACCCCATGCAGATGCTTTGAGCAGAATGGATTTTGGCGAAGACGAATCGGACAACGATCGAGTGTGCCTCGCAATCAATAACATCTACTTCGCCCACAGTGATTTGGTGACCCAAGCAGAAATCAAAACTGAACTTGGAACAAACAGACTTTTCCAGGACATAATGAAACGAATCAAAAGCGGCAATTGGAAGCAATGTTCAGAAGCGGAAAAAGGATTCGAACAACAGAAAGATGGACTTACATTACATAATGGAATTATCTTCAGAGGTGTTGTTCCTTTCATTCCACCCAAACTACGACACTCGGTTTTGGCAAAAGCGCATGAGACACATCCCGGAAAGAATGCAACTGAGGCATCATTCAGAATGATAGCATGGTGGCCTGGCATTACCCAAGACGTTCAACACTTTCTTAGTAAATGTAAGAATTGTCAATTCAACAGGCCTAGCCTGGGAAAACGGTCTCTACGTGGCCAGAAGCCGACGTTTGGGAACGGCTCCACATGGACTGGGGTTATGTTAAGGACCAAGACAATATCTTAGTAATTGTTGACGCGGGTTCTGGTTGGATAGAAGCCTTCCCTGCGGGAAACAGAACATCAGAAACAGTTAAAATATATCTTAGTCAAATCTTTGCAAGATTGGGAATACCAAAAACTTTAGTTTCTGATAATGGTCCTGAATTTGTAAGTGGTGACCTCAAACAGTGGTGTGAATCACTGGGAATTAAGAAAATAGAATCACCCGTCTATCATCCAAGAGCTAATGGACTAGTTGAAAGAGCAGTTCAGACAGTGAAGCGGGCACTTCAAGCGTGGAGTCCCAACCTTAATGTGTCATTTGGAGCATTCCTGCAAAGGGCACTGATTACACATCGCAACACTTCAAAGACGAGGAGCAAAACTCCAGTTGAACTCTTGTTGGGACGCAGAGTGAGACTACCAGCAATAGCAGATTTCGACTTGTGCGAACCCATTCTATTCAAGGCCAACGAAAACACAGACAGTTCCTGCTACCTTCATCAACAGGAAGGGCTTGAACACATCTTTCATACAGCCCGAAAACTCAGCACGGACTATTCTAGTGAGCGACAACCAAATTGCGAGACTAGATGAGGACAATGTGAAAATTGAACCAGCAGTGGAGGAGACCATATCTCAATCAAATCAACAACTTCAGAGTACAGATGTGGGACCTTCACTTCAAGATGAAGCTTCTGCAGCACATCATCTGCAGAGCACCAACAACCCGAAACCTCAGAGCCTCCACGAACATCAACAAGAAACTGAAAACAACCCGACAGATTTGGAGGACCTATACCCACAAACTTGCTTAAAAAAGGAGGAAGGATGTGATGGTTTCCAAGAGACATCAAGAAACTTAGAAGTTTTCTTTATTAAGGTTTCAAAGAACGAAAGAAGAACTTACCTGACGAAGTTTATTGCTGTGTCGATAAGTAATGGCCACAAAACTAAACTCAATTCTAATTTTGTTTTGGCGCTCTCATTATCTTATTGACCTATCAATCATATGTCAGTAGCAAATTCTCCCACCAACAGAAACCTGATTTTAACATCCACCAACCTCCAACTAATGAACTCGATTGTACCCAAGCCATATATGATTCTCATGAAATGTTGATGAAAACAGAAAATCACCTCCGGGATTCGGAGTTAAGATCTATTCACATGCCTATCATGTAAAATATTTTTAGCTAATCTAAATTTTCTCTGTATATTTTCGCATAGATAACCACTATAAATACAAGCTAGTTTTTGTATATTTTCAGTTCAAAATTTAATTTAAAATTCAACTTATTGAATTCTTTGACCCGTGTTATCGACCACGACAATATGATTTTAGAAAATACAGAAAATGATCTGGAGAAAATTAGTTGATTGCTACTGTGGAAAGTTTCGAACCATAATAGAAACTTGATGAATCAGTAAACTTTCATTCAAAAAAACCGGATATCTTTGACTGTTGGAATATATAATAAAATTTTACTCTGTAATTGGTTTGCCGTGGAGATTTTACGGAGTCAATATTAAAACAGTCTATAGTTTTTGTCATCAGGTTTTGGAAGTTTTGTTTGGTCTAAATATTGAATTCCAATTTGTGTAATATTTGTGTCACAATTTTACCCGTTTTTTTCTTAAAAAAAATTGGACAACATTACTGAGCCCATTGTTGCGAACAATCAACATCAAGATTGACTTACAATTTTGTTTAGAGAGACGCATGTGCATTTCCTAGTAATTTCGGATTCAGTGGAGGACAAGCTTTGCCAACTGGTGCCTCAATTTAACAACAGGTTAGTAATTTTTGTGCACGCATCTGTTCGCCCTCCTCATTCGCGCCCCCACTCGCGTGTTGTATAACAGAAAATGACATGCTGTATGAATGAATAAATGAAACGTTTAATTCAGAGGTATCATTAGTTACAGTTATTGCATTGCGTTAAACACCATTAAATTCATAATTGCAAACCAGCTGTACCAAGGTACCTCTAATCAGAAAAGTCAAACACTTTTCATTTTCATTGGAGCAAGCGTTTCTACCAAAACAAATCCAAAACATCAGATAGAAAGCACATAATAAACATTTCTCGAATACATTTGGATTAGTTTGAAACTTATCCCATTAAAACAGAAGCACGAGTTAACCAAGATTAATCAATTGATCAGGAATTGTTCATCGCAGGGACGTATTTTCACCACTTGTTTTCAGCTCATCGAGAGGCAAGAAGTTCAACCTGGATTCAACTCCTGCTATCTCATTGCAAGATGTTAAAGAAATTTTTACATAATGACTGTAGAACGAGAAGCTCAAAAACTCTATTTATAAAAATTCGTGTAAATGTTTGGTATTCAATCTTTTCTTTTATGAATTTTATAAATGTTCAGTAATTTAGTTGTTTAGTGTCCGCTTTTCATTCAGTTATTTGAAATAAGAGAGCTCAGCGAAAAGGCTAAAGCGAGAGTTTCATGTTAAGAGCTTATTGAATAGCATACGAAGAAAGCATTCAGTTTAAAAGAAATTTTAAAAAATGTGATTTCAACAAGGTTTTCAACGTAAATTTTATTGTCAAGTGTTAGAAAAATTTCATTTTTGTACTGAGGCACTTTAGTGGCGAGGAACTATATACTCAAATTTTCCCATTTTCTGCATTTTTACGCAAATTTTGCCAGTTTTTTATTAATAGCCGCACAGGGATAGCTGGGGCTATTATTGGCCTTCTCTTGGTTTTTTTTACGACTCGAAGAGGAGTATTGGTTTTCTCTCGGTTTTTTTTTACAGGAAGTAGATTTGTTCACGCGGCATTTTGACCTAAAAGCGAAAGTGAGAAAAGCTGTCTTGGTGAACAGATTTTTGCTAAGCGAGAGAAGTTTTTGATCATGCGCTGCGTTTGGTGAATGACTTTTTGACTTTGAAAAGTAGTTTTTGACTGAATTCCACATATAGATGACCGTTTTTAGCCGTTTTTTCGTCTAAGTGGACCAATTTTTTTTGCTTTTAATTTGGTTTCTTGTAGAAATAAATTTTATTCGATACTACATTGAAATTTCAACCTCGGAAATTGATACCACAGTGTTTTGCAGAGCCTGAAAATCCGTTTCAAGTTGAAAATTGGCACATAATTCTTGATTTTTTAGTTAATTTTTGGCTTTTATAGTATTAATTTCTTCATTTTTGGATCTTTTAACCGTCTTTTTGTCAAAAATCAGTTAATATGGCAACTTCTCTTTGATAATTTCTATGCTCAACGCGTCTTTCTACCTCGATGTAATTTTGTTTCATAAAATTGTACATATGCTAATCCGAATTTGGTAGTTTTTTCCGATTTTCGTCAGTTTTTCGTTTGTATTTTGGTTGTAATTGCTAGAAATAGTTTTTTTGTGCAACATGAGGGACTTTAATTTCGTTTCAATAAAAATTCAATCATTTGTTGGCGTTAAGTTTTGGAAAAAACATTTAAAACTTTTTCATATATGCAGTCTTAAAAGTTTTTTGACCTTTTTTTTGCAGAATGTTTCAATTTTTCGTATTTATGAATTCTGATTTTTCCTCTTTACTGTTCTCTTCAGGAGAATAGATCTTTGTATTGGATGGCTAGTTATCTTTTCTACGTCTTGAATGCTGAACAATGAAATGTATTCGTTTTTCTTGAATTTTTTAAATTGATTTTCAACTTTCAAAAATTAAGAATGTCTTTTTGTTACGGTGCTCCTTACATTGTGCCCATATTTACACTCTAGTTAGTACGATTCTAGTTTTTTCCTGGCACCTACATTTATTTTCGGTATGTTGATTTTTTCAGTTGTAGAAAATAAATGATTTCAGCTTTTTCTTAGATTTTCGTCATTTCTTTGGTTTGCAATTGATTTCGTTCAACATAAGGCAGTACTGAGAGTTTGATAGCAAGCTTTTTCCAAAATGTCCACTTCTGACTAATTACTACAGCTTTCTTCCGGCCTTGGTATTAATTAAAAGCTGTTTTCTGATTCTTAAAATTGAGCTTTTTTGAAAAGATTTAACTTAGTTTCTAAGATTATTATCTGCCGTCTGCTTTCGCGATCTTTTTCAGATTAGAATCATGAATTATTCGAGGGCTGTTGATAACCTTGTCAGCGTTTTCAGACTATCTGTTTTTTACCACCTTAATTGTTTTGGATTGTTTTAACTTTACCGAACGTTTCAATAATATAAAATTTTGCTGCATTTTGTTTCTCTTGTTGACAGTGGTTTAAGTTTCACCAATTTTTAGAGCAGACCTGTGGACGTAGTGAGTTAATGGTTTAATACAAAAGGTAGTGGCTTCCGTTGCAATTACGGTTTTGTTAGTGAAGTTCTGACGCTTCGAGTTGCTTCCGGAATTCTTCCGGCTATGTTTTTTATTTCGTCGTCATGATTTTTGTTACGACCATATGACGTCACAGCCACTTTTTGTTCATTCGTTCATGCAATTTCAACTGAATTGCATGTGTGACGTCATTTTTCACTCTTAGTGGAGCGAGTTTTTTGTTCATGCGCGTGATTAAATTTTTGGTCACACTTGACTTACCTCACTCTCAAAAATGACTTCCTCACTTTGAAATTGACTTTTATTTACTTTAATTCAAAGAGATAAGGTCAAATGGGTGTGTGTCACTCTAAATGAAGGTTATTTGTGATCAGCTAATAGAGGCAGCAATAACTTATGCAGATTTTTAATCAAAATATAACATATCAGGCTTCAATGAAAAGACGAATTTTTTTGGTCTGTCTTACTGTTTTTTTTTGAGACTGCAGATCTACGAAGCTATTGCGGCTATTTTCTGGCAATCTGCCAGCTATGTTTAACAATTATGTTAAAATTGTTAACGAGTGTTTTTTGTTTTACCGCGACAGATAAAAGAATGTTGTTGAACTGTTTGATCCTATTTTTGGGCTAAAAATTTTTGAGCTAAATTTTTTGAAATTCAGCTTTCTTTATATCAAAAATTACACCAACTAGACTTCTTTAGTCTAGTCCAATTTGTTCATATTTGTTGAATTAACACATCTCAAAGTTGGTGACAGATTTGCGTTTACTTTGAAGATGGCTAGGTTTACTTGTGTCCCCTTTGAGAAGGTTCTTAGTTAAAATTTTGCTGGTTTGGTGCTAAATTCGATAATTGTCAAAAATTGATTTTGTATAGTCACATTCAGAATATTATCTATATCCATAATATTCAAAACAATTAGGTGTTCCTAATAGAGGAACAACAATATCCAGGCTGCTTTTAGCGTAATCGTTACATTTTACTGTCCGAAAATGTTCGGATTTGTAATCAGTCGCTGTTTTAATCTTTTTTTTGACCTCGAATGTTGTTTACAAAACAGAACAATTCGTATCAAGGCTTACTAATAGCCGGCCAATTTTTTCGTAAAGAGTTTTTTTTTATGAAAACCTATCTATTTTTAGTCGTAATTTGATTGTCGTTCTGGCTTTCAAAATTAATTGTATTTGAACAAAATTTTTTTGAACAATGGATTTTGTAGCGTCGCCAATTTTTTCTCTCTTAGTTGGTCCATTAGTAGCTAAATGTCAGCAAAAATAAGTTATAACGTCTTTCTGGTGGATACCAGTATTTAGTTGTTGCGGTTTTACAATTAAAGTAATAATTTTTAGGCTTTGATGCTACGGTTTTTGAAAATTTCCAATTGCTGGAAGTTGTCTCATGTTGAGGTTCTTTTTCGTGTCTTGTCATTTTATTGACAGCTCAGTGACTACTTTTTTGGGGTTTTATAAGAAATCACAATTGAACGCAGCATTTTATAAGTGAATAGATTATCGTTAACGGCTTCGACGCCGTCTTCTAACAGAGTTTATTTGGACATTTTCATTTTGTTTGTCGCTCCTTTTTTGTCTTTGTTTGTTGTTCTCTTTGTAGTCGTATGAAGTGTTTTAGATAATTGAGGGCTAAGGGACTTCTTTGAATGAGCTCGGGAACCTATTTACGATTTCCATGAATAGCTAAATTTTTCAAGAATTTTTCTTATTAGTTTAAAAAAACAGACGTATATTTTAACTTTGCTGTTTTTGTCTACTTGTTACTTAGCTTCATTAATTAAAGATTGCATATCAGATTATTAATTTTGCGGAAAAGCAAAATTATACATTTCTATTGTTTTTAGTGCACATCTCTTTGTTTAAAAGCTTCGACATCGGTTTATCGCAAAAAATTTAATTTTGGATGTTGTTTGTATTTCTCGTCCTTCCTGTAGGTGTATGGCATATTCTAAATAGAAACAGAACTCAGGGTTTTTTCAGAAAAACAGCTATTGTTTTATGATGATTTTGAAATTGATTTTATCAAAAAAAATACTTATTTTTTTAAACTTTGTTCTTTCTTCCTTTTGTCTACATGTTACCTAATCTCATTATTCAGGGCTCATTTGTCTTCTCTTTGTCTACTTGTTACCGAATCTCATTTTTCAGTGATCATATATTAGTCGTCACGGAAGTTGCAATTGATTATATCATTTTTTTATGAATATATTATGGTTTCAACAGCTTCGACGTTTTCTCGCAAAATTTAATTCAATTTTTGTTTTTCGTCTGCATCTGTCATTTGTTTTTTCAGACCTAAAACAGTTTTTGATTGATGACAGGTGTCAATGTCTTCATATGGACGTATAAATGAACATGAACCCATTTCGTCAAATAGATTTGTGATATTTGATTAAAACTTGTTCCTGACACAAAAATAATTAAAAGGGAACCAATTGAGAAATTTAACCGTCACCGCAAAGAACCTTTCCAAACTCTGAGGACAAGGAAAATCATTAATAATAAGTGTTTTGACCGCTACCAACATTTTAAGCGAGCATTAGTTTAACTTGAAACTTTTGGTCGGGAAAATTATAATCAAATCCGCAACAATGCATCGGGAGTAAATAATTTTCAAGGTTTTCGATACTTGAGTGCCAATAAGCAAAATTTGTACAGCGTACCTCCGAAATGAAAGTGCCAGTTGTTTTAACTGTAGATTCATTTGAACCGTTGATCTGTGTAAAACCGTCTCCACCGCATGGAAAATCTTGGTATTATTAATTGCTCTCAAACGAAATTTGTAGCAATTATGTTAGTTCTGTCGGTCTTTCTTGGTGCAATTTTTCGCTTGACCGATTTTTTTTCTGACGTTTTTGATTTTTCGTCTTCCAAAACTGTATAAACAGGTAGAGCCCAGCTAGCATTAAGTGCTCTTAGAGTCTCTCAGCTCTGTTTCAGCTCAAACTGTTTTGGAGACTTATACTTGGTGGTTCTTAGAGGTTGAAGACCCCTCTACTGTTGACCTCCCAACTCCAAAAAACCTCCACAGGAGTTTGATAATAAGTTACAGTCAAACTTTTATTTGCCATGGTATGGTTTTTCAACTATCTAATATCACAAATTATAGCAATTTTTTTGAAGAAATTTGCGTTTTTTATAGTTTTTTTCAAAATTTTTTGTCGTTTTTTAAATTTTTTCAGTCTCAAGAGCCAACGAACTTCTTGTAGGGTTTAAAGCAGTTTTACTGTATTTTTTCTAGATGTAATGGAATGTCTTGCAAGATTTCATTATCACGAATTTAGCATTTCTTTATCAATTTTTGCCAATTTTTTTTTTCAAATTTCGGACATTCATAAGCGTCATTCAGATTTGTTAAGCCTCAAGGGTCAGAAATCCTGCATTATGGTTTGATAATAGGTTACTGGAAAATTTTATTGGTCATTGATAAACTTTGAACTTTTTAATATCGCAAGCTTTAGCAATTTTGTTTTGAAAAACTGGCAATTTTTTTTAAGTTTTTGATATTTTTGTCAATTTTTAGGATCCTCTAGCCTCAAGAGCCACGGAGTTTCTGCAAAGTTTGATAATATGTTACTGCATAGTTTATGGATGTAATGGAATATTTTTCTTGATTTTAATTTTACGAATTTAAGCAATTTCTAAAAATGTTTGCAATTTTTTCATGTTTTTGAATTTTGTCCGGCACCAGGGCCACTGCAATCTTCTCCAAGTTTTGATAATTTTCATAATAAGCTGCTGCACAGTTTATATAGTTAATGGGATAAAAATCAATATTTTTTTACTCCATTTGTAGTTTTTGTGTAAAATTTATAGTTTTCTTTCAAGTTCGCAGAAAATTTTCATCTTGTTCCAAGCGTATGAATCCTCATGAGCCGGTGAAACTAATTCAGGTTTGAAGCAGGTATATCGGATAGTCTCTTGAGACAATGAAATGGTTCTGAGGACTTTAGTATCTTGAACTTTAGAAAAATTTTGTTAGAATTTGCAATGATTTACAATACTTTTCAATTTTTTGTCATATGAGTTTAACGACCATTACTGGCCAAAGAAATTTTTTAAGTCTCGGAGATGGGTTACTTGACAGAATATTTGAGGCAGAAAATGGTTTTTAACTTTTTGTTACTGCAAAGTTGCAAACTTTCTTAATTTTGCTTTTTTTCAGTTTTTTTCTTATGATTTATTTGCTAACAAGGCTATAAAACTAGAAGTTGCAGAGTGAAACCAATCGTGGAAAAAATTACGATCTCTTTTTCTTTCTCTGGTTAGGGTTTCTTTCTTCCTCTTTCTCATTCAGGGTTTCTCTCTCTCTCTCTCTCACTCACTCTGTCTCTCTCTCACTTTGTTGATGCCGCACTTCAGCTGATGTTGTGTTGCGTAATGTCATCGTCTCTGATCCTCATTAACAATGAGTTATAGTAGGAATATTTTTTATCATAAGTAATTTAACAGTCACTATTTAGGAAATCACTGTTAATTGCTCTCAAAAGCAATTTCTAGCAAATATATTAATCCTGTTTGTCTCTTGTGCAATTTTTTGCTTGGCCAATTTGTCGTCTGACCCATTTGACTTTCGTCTTCAGAAACGGGATAAAGAGGTAGCGCCCCGTTTGCATTAAGTTCTCTTAGAGCCGTTCAGTTCATTAGTTTTCTTTTATGTTATTAACAGAAACTGTTTTGGAGACTTATACTTATGGTGTGAAGGCAGTTCTTAGAAATTGATCCCACACCCCCACCCACCGACCGCCCCCACATCAGTCCCCTAATCCACTTCTGCACTCCCGCTGCGGTACACCCACGCTCCGCGCACCTTAACCCCCTTCAATTAATCTAACGCTAGCGTTATTAATCCGTGGCTAGCTACTGGCGAAGCCAACCGCATGCCGGTCGTTTGAGAGCAATTTGCCCGACGTTAGTCGGTTATGTTTGTTGTATTTTTTTAATGGCTGCTCTACGGTATGGCTTCTCTAAAGAAGTTCGTAGAAATAAAATGGCAAGAAGTGACGCACAAAAGTAAGTTTTTTAAAGGAAAAGCATCTCTACAAAAAGAATGACCAGTCATCCACCTTAATGAGCAAGAAAAAGATTCTAGATTTTCATTTTGAGAGGAGCGCTTCGTGGTAATAGCTACAGTTATTAATTCTATGGAGAAAGTTGTGGAGCCACTTAATTTGTTATTTCAATTCGGAAAAACAGTCACCGAAGTGCTAGTGGATTTTGAACAGCGTCTGTAATAAGGTAATCATTGAGATTCTTTGCGATAATAATTTTTCAATAAACAACAATTGATGACCTTCTCCAATGAACAAATTGAACTTAAAACTTTCGTAAGATTTAACAACTGGTGAACTTTATGCAAATATGTCGCAAGTGATTTCAACTGAATATGCAGAGATATCATGTGCCATCAAGAAGCGATTAAATCTTAATTTTTCTGGGCAGAATAAGTTTAAAACGCACAGAGTTCTTGAATATATACTCACTCGTCGAAAACATTTTGTATCAATTTATCTACAAGACAAAGTTAAGATTGAATTTACAGAGTGTATGAAAGAAGGACATACTTCAATATAAAACAACACTTTCCAAATTTCTCAAAATACTAAAAAATCAGATAACAAACATCAACAACGCAACACATATTCAGTACACAACTCACAAAAAATTTATTGAATCTGAGCAGCCCAATACGTTTTACTTCTCAGCAATGGAAGTGGGATACTCATACAAACAATAGTATTACGCTTTGATAGATATATTGCGCAATTTTTATACAAAAATTCAGCCGTAATTTGATATACATGCTTGAAATTGGTTAATGCAGTTCAGTTCATCTACTTGCGGACTGCCAAATACTACAGACGCTACTTTAATTGGACTAAAGAACGCACATGCTATTGTAGGCAGAATTAAATTCTTGATCACATGAAGTAAAGATGTCTAAATCTATTAAAAATTGTAATTCTAAATTTATAGAACTGTCAAAATGACAGTTACAAAATGAGAAGTTGATTGGCTATGTTACAGATTTCGGCAATCAGGATTATTGCAAGTAGGGCCGAAAACTGCCGCTGTTTTTATCGCTATATGGCTAATTTTTATATTCATTGAGTTGAACAAGTTCAGCTCACACAGAATGTGGAATACTCGCATCAATTATACAAGAAAAAACTCAAAATGTTTGAGAAACTGATTAACCCGGTCAAGTACATTTGCAAATGAGCGAAAAAATCTTGTCAAAAAATTTTATATGTAACTTAGTAGCCGGTATTGCTTTGAATGTTGAGTGACTGAAGATTATCATAACTTGTCTTGTTTTAGATATCTTTGTCAGCTTATTGGAACGCAGAGACAAATCTTGTAATCCAATAGTTAAATTAGAAATAATGTTTGGGAACTGTGGCTATTAGCACAAAATTGAGCCCCTATATATTACCCCAAATTACCGCACTTTTACATTAATGGTGATCACATTAAATTTGTAACTTCCATGACTTCTCTTGACATCCGATCTTTACTAGCTATTTACTCTGATAATTTACTTCTTCAAAAGATCAAGGGTCAATAGATCACACATAACAATGTAATTGGGGACAAAATTGGTATATATAATACGTGTTAGCTTCTTTTCATAAATAACCAAGATGGAAATCAGCACGTGGATGAGGTACATATATCTTTTCTTACTTAAAACAAATAACATTAAACTTTCAATACTCCTTCTATAATGTTAAGTGTTTTTTCCGAGAAGTACATCACAAAAAAATGATACTTTGATCCTTCCCAATGCTTTTGTAAGTGTATCTGCCACCATGCGATCGGCAGGTAAATAGTTTTGCTCTAATAGTCGACTGTCGACTATATTCCGAACGAAGTACAGTTTCAATGCAAAGTGCTTTGTCTTTCCGTGATTCATCGAATTTTGACTCAGACTAATACAAGTTTCATTGTCTAAAACGACGTTTACTGGGTGCTGGATTTGTGAGTCTAATTCTTGTTTTAGGTTTGCTAAGTGTACGATTTTTTTCTTGCCTCGACTACAGCGTTAAGCTCAACTTCAGCTGTCCAAGTAGATACACACTTTTGTAACTTACTAGCCCAACTCATTGCACCTGGACTTTTGTTAAAATTAAAACAATAACCACTTTCAATTTTTCTGTTGTATGTATTGCCTGCCCAATCTCAGTCCGAAAATCCAGTTAACTACGGTTTCTCACTTTTTCTAAAAGTCATCGCCACTGACTTCGTCCTTTTTGGGTAACGTAAACATCCTCTTGCGGCATTCCAAAACTCTCGCTAACATTACTTTCAAAGTTTTCACAATTTTCTTCCTGCAATAGTAATATCACATTATCATCTACCCAAAGACACACTATTGCCTCTATTTCATTTTCACTTTTCTTTATAAAACGACACTCATGTTGAATAGCCGCAGTGAAACCTAATTGACTGAGAAATCTTTGGATTGTTAAGTAGCCATTTCTACCGGACTGTTTTAAACTGTATGCATTTTTCCTCAATTTACAAATTAATGGATTTCCTTGCTTGTCAAATTTTTCAACCCCTCGGGCTGTTGCATGAAGATTTCTTCTTGAATGTCAGTATTTAAGTATGCTGTTTTCAACTCGTTATTTTTAAATTTTGCGTAGCTTATCAGTACTTTAATTGATGAGAGAGGTGTTATTGGTGAGTATTTTTTGTGGTAGTCGCGACCGGTAACTTGGCTAAACCCTTTGGCTAAGAATCTTGACTTATATCTTGTTATCTCCCCCGCTAGGACCAAAGTTAGGAGGAAAGAGCCAGTGGCTACCATTGGGTTTATTTCGTTTGTCCTCCACCAATTCCCAAACTTTATTTTTCACTAATGAGCTGTATTCCAAATTCATTGCTTCGTACCAGTTTTTCTCCCTAATTGCGTTATCACTGGACTTATGTAATAAATCTTTGTCCACATTTTCAGCAAGAAAGTCTACCGGCTTTAAATCACTATCACTATTTGATTGATGCATGTTGACTATCTCCTCCTTCATTTCTTTCACTTCATTAAAATTTTCGTTTTCGTTGAAAGTTACAGTCTGAGATTTTTTAACCTTAAAGATCCCTTTTGTCATTTGGATTAGCTACCAGATAAATCCTACTATTGTCTGAAGACCCCACAAATATTCCTTTTTGTGAAGTTCTATGAATTTTACATCGGAATCTTTTTTCAACATGAACCAAAAGCTGAGCGACCAAACACTTTGATAGAATCCAAGTTAGGTTCCTTCATGTGCATTGCCTCCATTGGTGTCCTCTGGATACCTGAATGGAAACAAAAGTTTTCAATCTCACTTGCCATATTAATTGTATATGGCCAAAATTCTTTTTCCAAACCTGCCTGCTCTAAAAGACATCTAACAATTGGGGTGATTGTGTCCCCAATTCCTCCCCACTTTTCCGTTTTCTTGTCGTGTATACGATGACAAGAACTCCATTCTAGCACTTTTTTGTCGACATAATTGTTTTATGTCATTTGAGAGATATTCCCCTGACCCATAACAAACTAAAACAAACTAAGATTCCTGGTTGTCCTATATCCGCAAAAAACTGTTCAACTTTCTGAAAGTCCTCATCCCTTGGCCTCTAAAAAAAGTTTTTGATAGCTGCTAAAACTATCCACGAACCCTGTTGCATACCTGTGGCCATCAATCATTTCCGGTTGGATTGGCCCTAAAATGTCAGAATGGACAATTTCTAGGATTTCATTTATTCTTGTTCCTGAGTATTTGGATACTGGAAGTTTCATTGATTTTTTTAGCTCGCATGTTTCACATTTTGTTAAGTTGTGCTCGTTAGTTTTAGTCCGAGTGCGTTATCTTTTAGTTTGTATATGTCCTCAACGTTGTTATGGCCCAAGTGCTTATGCCACAAACTAAGGGGATCTCCGATCTCCAATTGCTAAGTTGCACTGCTCTGAGGTTTCTGCGTAGTTGATTTTGTTCCAGATAAACAAACAACCTCTTCCTCAAAAGAGAAAATAGTTCCCCTCTTTGTTCGTATTTCTAAAGGCCTACCAACGAAAACCTCATTGTCTCTTTCTCTAATTTTGACACTGATAACAGATTCCTTGTATTGTTGGGAACAAGCAAGGCAATACTTAATCCTAATTTTCATTCTGAACCATTGCAATCCAAAAATTTAATTTCAACTGTTCCTTTCCCACTAATTAAATTTCTACTGCTGTTTGCATTAATGATGGTACCAGAATATTCCCTGTCTATATCTATGAATAAACTTTCGTCTTTAAATATATGACTGGTAGCACCTGAACTCAAAACTAGATCATTTGCAAAACTGTTTTCAAGTTTGAAAGAAGGAAGAGAGTTCTTCTTCTTCTTCTACACTCTGCTCCCCAATTAATTTTTGCGCGCCCCTCTGAGTGGTTCTCCAAATTTGACTTTCCAACTTTTTCTCGGCTTTTGGATGCTTTCTATAAAATTTGGCTATATGTCTGTGCTAACCACAGCTAAAACATTTCATTGGGGAAACATCGGTTTGTTCATGAACTGTTTCCTTCAACCTACACTCTTTTTCGATATGTCCCATTTTCTGGTAGTCGAAACATTTCCGTGCTTGATTAAAGAATACGCTCTCTGTTTTTGTTTTTACATTTTTATTATCGAAGTTTATTAGATCTCGCTGAATTTCCTCTAGATCCTCTGGAGTTCTCTCCTCTCTGCTGTACTTCTCGAGTGTTGCGAAATTTTCATAATCCTTCGGAAGCCCTTTTAGAACTATTGAGACAAACATTTTTCACTGATTCCTTCATTCACTAATGCTAGATTTTATTGCATACCATCTGCTCTGGTGAGATAATCTACTATACTCTCACTTGAAGTCTTTTTAAAGCTCGTTAATTGTGCTGTCAATTTAATTAGCTGAGGTCTCTCGAAACTTTTGAAGCGTTTACACTTTACATCCCAAGCTCTAATTCTATCACCCTTTTGTGGCCCAAGAAAAAGAACTGATGTTGTGTCTAAAGCTTGAACTAACTCGTACCAAAAAGCATTCTTCTTCTCTTCTTTTTCTTCCTCCATTTTTCTATAGCTTTCCTGTATTCCTCCTCCGAAGAATTAATTTTAACAGCTTATATATATTTGGATAGGCGGCTTCTCCACTAAGAAATTTATCAAATTTTATAGAGTGCATACAAGTCTCAAAAGCATCTGCAGAATACAGGAAATCATCCTCACGTCCGCTGAATACCAATCTTTCAGTTCTTGAACTCATCATTAGGACAGCTCTATTTTCATATTTTTCCGCCCGATTCAAACTAACTCTTAACACTAATTGTTCCCTGCTGTACCAAACAACCCAACAAATCTGTACTTTGTTTTTCTAAGCTAGTACTGATAGCTTAGGTAAATATTTTTTCGCAAAAAAAGGTGTCGGGCTGAGAAAAAATCTTGTTCGGACTTAGATCAAAATTCTTTTTCTTTCTACAGCGTTTTTGAGGCTGTTGACTGTTGGTGGCTTTGTTATAGGACAACAAAGCGGTAATTCGTTATGGTTGTGTATCAAAAAAGCTTTATAGCACTAGGTAAGTACCTGTTTCAAAATGGTAGCACTTGTTGGAGAGAAAAAATACACTAAGAAAAAGAGTTTGTCCCTCTAATTTAATCTAGAATTTGGCGTTTTGTTCGATTTCTGTGGTATCCTTGACAAAATCGGAAGCAGGCCATTGAAATTGAGCCGGGGTTTTTCTGCCGCTATTAAGCACAGTGAGGATACCAACACCCTCCGAGGACAATTTACCCGAATCTTAATCCTAGTTCTATTTAAGAAATATTTTACCATCAACTTATGTGTCTTTCAACCAAACTTTTATCTTACGGAAGAACAGCACGTACAATTGAAAATGAAACAACTAATATAGCTGAGTTTTTTTCGGCAATACTTAGCAATCCTGGTTCCTCGACAGCTCTGTTATACAATTGAACCTCTGCACTTCTTACTGATCCCTCACAAGAACTACACTCACTCTTGACTTTACGAGCAGAATCAATTCTTAGCTACCAAATTTTAGCACTCCACGATTAAAGTCCTCCAACCAAGTACACAGGCTCCTGATTCCACAGATGAAGTCCCCCAACCAGCTACACAAGATGCTCACTTCACAAACGAAGTCCTCTAACAAGTTACACAAGCATCCTACTCCACAACTGAAGTCCCCAACCAGCTTAACAAGCCTCTTACTCTTGCTTCTCCTGAACTCACTTGACTCGCCTTGTCCTCTCTGTCTTCCTCCCCAAGTGATTTCAGCGACCCTCTTATGTAGCAGAGAGGCGCAGCAACAAAGATACAATTTTTTACGTGGGGGTTTGATTACTTAACTTAGAAAAGCTCTGGACCCATAACCTGTCGGCTAATGGGAACGCAGAGACAGATCTTTTAATCGAACAGTTAAATAAGAAACAATGGTTGACAACTGTGGCAAGTAGCTCAAAAATAATTAATTGCGTAAGAAAAAAATATTTAACTTTTAAACAAAGCCAATTATTGAAGAGTAAAATTTAGTCGGCTAAGAGTGTGAGCTCAAAATGATTCACACGATTCGTAAGAAATCGTGGCAGGAAATAGGCTTATTTCTCGAGATCAAATTTGTAATTAAAAGAATTCTGAAAATACTTTGATGTCGGAAACCGATAAAAAACACTGAGCTCAATAAATATTAAAAAAAACAAACAAAATGTTTTTTATTTAAGAAATGCATCTATTTTTTAAGAAAGGCTTTCATTGCAAACTTCTACATAATTGCTCCACACAAACATTTGTTTCAAAAAGAGAGAATATAATTGCGATGGGGTCTTCATTTAATTGCGTCGGCCCAATTTTCACTTTCTCTTTACCCAGAAAAAAAAAGGAAAACGTCATTTTCTAGTCCTTAGATGTTGGTTTCAATTTTTCTAACAAATTTAATGGAAGTTTGGAAAAGGGGAGCTGTTTTAAAAAAACCGAAAGGAACTAAAGATTTATAAATTTTTGTGGAAAAGGGGGGTGTTTAGGAGTATATTGAATTAATAAACTGCATTAATATAATTGCTAAATAAATTATATGACAAAATATTATTTTATTCCTTTATGCAAACTTGTGTAAAAACATAAAAAAGAAGAAGTTAAATTCAGAAAATATGTTTTTTATTATGTTTTTTAAGGATTTTTGCGAGCCTTTTTTCTTCTCAGCACGCAGTTTAGGCTTTTGCGTTTTAATTTTGCAATAAATTTCCGATTTAAAGAAAGCAGAAAATTATGGGAATTGAAAAGTTGAAAAGACAATACTTTTTATATAAATATGTTCAATATCTCTGTTCTCTGAAATGGGACGCGATTTTTAAAAACGAAAGTATTCCTTTTATATGTACTCACTGAGTTCGTTTGCCAGAAGCTAAATCCGAAGGAACAACTGTGATACTCGCTATCTAGAAGTAAACTACAGAAGCCAAATTTTCTGATGTAAAAAGTTCAAACGCGTCTTCTACACTGTGGGTTCTCTGAAAAACTTTTGGCCTATGAGAACATCATTACAAGTTTTTTTGAGTCGAGAAGGTGAAAGATAAAAAGTTTTTATTTTCTCAAACCTAATTCTAACATAATGTTTTTTAAAACTCGTGCGCATCTAAGCTAAGCCTCAAACGCACCTCCCATGTTTACATTGAAAGTTGGTTCAATGAAAATGTCACAAAATTGACCAAATTTGGGACATTTGAGACGAGAACAAGAGACAACAATGTGTTGAGTAAGAAGGAAGACAGTTTTTTATTTCAATGATCTATTGATTAATACTGAATCTTCAGGTCCAACTCGTTGGTATCCGAGTGACCAACCATTTCAGTAAACAGAAAAAGTGAAAAAAATGCGAAAAGCTCCCTAATACAACTTCGTTTCGATTAATAAATAAACCCAAATCGCAAAAATATTTTGATTTTCTTGTAATTTTCCGCAGAGTGATGCTGTGCATTGCAAGTTTTCTACATTTAAACACTTCAGCATTGTTTGCGTTAAAAAGATATCAAAAAACAGTATTAAATCTTCAGGGTCCATCCAAAAACACAACACTGGAAAGAATTCCGTTTAAAAGGGATTTCTATCGACGGTATTTTTATAATTTTCACTTCAAATGAAAAAAACAAGTACGGATTATTATTGAGGTAGAAAATGTTTTTTACTAAGATTTTTGTAACATACCGAGGAGATTCTGCGCCAGGAATTAGGTTTTTCTGTCAAGAAGAATACAAACAGCGTATTAATTTGAGGTGAAAATTCTCTCTCAGAGGACATAAATTTGGAATTCTCTGTGCTATGCAAGAGCCGTCTTTTTAACTGACTTCTAGTTGAAAGGAAGCTTCTCGATGAAAAGAAAACCCCACATTAAAATGAAATTCAAAATTGTTTGTGTACTTCACTCCAAATATAAAACCCAATTGAATAAAAAAATTAATGTTGTGCTCGACTAACAAGTAGGTCCATTCAATTAAACCAGAACTTTGTCATCAAATTTTGTTCTTTCATTTGCAACAGAAGTTTCTCTTCTCTATTGTGTGTATCCTCCACCAATAAAAGACTATGAGAAGACTCTAATCTGCCGTAAGAAATGCTTGCTATAACAGTTTAATAGGTCTTCTTTTGTTTGTACATTATTTGTAGGTCATTGAGTTCAGCGTATTTTATTTGTTCGGACGTTCTAATTAAATTTTACTGCAGTGTTTTCCGTAGTCGGTTTTTCTGTTAGATATAGGTCATTTTGATTCGCTCGAGGAAGTAAGTTGCCCCTATTCAATAAACCTAAAGGCTCTGAACAGAGACTAAATAAGGTCTGTCTTAACTGGTGCAACCAACGAGTAAACCACTTACTACTATAAAACGAAGCATTTGGAATCAAAAACAACTTCTTCCCATTTTAAACTTGAATACACAAAACTTTCAAAATTTTTAATCCATTTTTATAAAAAGAGGTTCAGTCACAGGAAAAACAACCTTATAAATATGTTGTGAACAGAAGAAAAAAATTCTACAAACTCTCAAGCGACATCAGACTCAAATGGAAAAAAAATGTTTTTAAAACTTACGACACATACGACGCGGGACAACTATTACCTTTACAGCAAGAGAATCAACAACCATTAGAAGAAGGAAAATATTTTTTATCATTAAGTTCTCAACGATCAAAAACTATGTCTTTTAGTGATTAACGCCTCAAAATCTATAATACATTAGTTTTAGACGAAAAGCAACATCTTTTTTCTGAATAGCTAATGAAACTTCTCACATAGTCAGAACATATACATTATGTAAAACTTGTTTTTTTTCGAAAAAAATTTATTTCCAAAGACATAAAAGCCATTAGTTACAAAATGAAAATTTTGAATAGGTTCGTTTATTCCTCTAAAAGAAGCCCTCGAGACCTGCAATTATCCAGAACAAGTCTTACGTCTACAAAAAAAAATGTCAAATATGACAAAAAACAAAAATTAAACTACTTTTTTGTGAAAAACCCGTGTGGAAGCCAGTAAAGTCATAACGAATTCTCTTAAAACATTAGATTTTGTGACATCAATCCCTTTTGACTCCTTGAAATGTTTTTTGTGACCTCTCATTAACGAAACTAGGTAACAATTAGACCAAAAAAAAGCAAAAATTATGTAATACTTGTTTTTATCGAAAAAAATTTATTTCCAAAGATATGAAAGCCATTAATTACAAAATAAAAAAATTGAATAGGTTCGTTTATTCTTTCAAAAGAAACCCTTGAGACCTGCAATTATCCAGAACATGTCTTACGTCTACAAAAAGAACGTTAAATATGACAAAAATCAAAAATTAATTTACTTTTTATATGTGAAAAACCCGTGTCGAAGCCAGTAAAGTCATAACGAAATCTATTAAAACATTAAATTTTGTGACACCAATGCCTTTTGAGACCTTCTTTTGACAAAAATAACTTCATCTTTAACCTTTAATTAACGAGACCAGGTAACAAACAGACAATAAAAGGGACAAAATTGCGAAGTTGAAGCGACTTTTTTTTAATTTTGGAAAACAATTGTTTTCAAGGTCATGAAAGCCATTATCTATCTTCTAATATCAGAACATCGGCTCATCCACTCTTCCAGAAAAACCAATCAAACCGTGTCATATACAGGAAATTAAATACGACTAAAAAGACAAAGTATAAACGACAGTTAAAGACAAAACTTAAAAATTCAATTAAATCCTTCGAGAAAGGACTGTCGAAGCGGTAAAGAACCACAATCTATGTCTTTATTGATTTAAATATAATCAATTGTGCGTTATTTTGAACTTGAAAAATGTGATATATGAATTGACAATAACGTGATAATTTGACAAAAATAGAAAACATGAAAAATGGGCAAATACCTAAAAATTTAAAAAAAATTATGAAATCTTGTAGTATCAAAGCCAGAACACCGTAACTTAAGGCGTAAAACCGCAATCAAGACTAAATTTGAATCCAGCAGAAATAATCAAATACTTTAAAAGTCAAAACGACGATTAGCTTTCAAACAATGAACTAGACAAATTCATTTCGAGTTAATTAAGAAGCCAGTAGGATCTATCACTAGTGAGCTTTGATTTGAATTATTCTGCTATTTAATTATTATAAAAAAGATCGATTTTTTTAATTAAAAACCGACTGACGACAATCCGAATTACTTTTTGATTTTAACGGTTCAAGATTGGTACACAACTAGTCCTGCTAATGCTGATTGTCCATTAGGAATATTTAATTTTCGGAATGTCATTGATATAGATATTTTGTTAGTTAAGAAATCAAAAATAATTGCTGCGTTTTTGATAATCAACGAATAAAGTCAGCAAAAAACGGCAAAGTTTTATTTACAGAGCACTCTCAATGGAAGTTGAAGTGGAATTAGCCACTTTTCAGTCTACAAAGGTTGTGTTAGTTGTGTTTGGGTGTGCACTTCCTGCAAATTTAATCCGAATAGACTAAAGAATCTTTTTTCGTGCTGTTTTTGATGAAAAAGTCTAATTTTGTGAAATATTTAGCCGGACTTTGTGACAAAAAAATCAATGAAAATAGCCGACAATATATTTTGTCTTTAAACGTAAAATCCACAACATTTTCTTGTAAAAGTTTTTAAAATTTTATCAAAATTGGCGAAATTTTAATCAAAAAATCCAAAAAAAGGTGAATAAAATCAACGGAATTCACTCTATTTTCTCGAAAATTTAAACTTCGATATCTCCCTGTTAAAAACGAAAAAAATCTTTTTAATTCCATATTCTACGCTGGACAAGCTTTCTAATGATACCAGTCTCAACTCTCTACGATGAATATATCGATCGGCCAAAATTGACTGAACAAAAAACCCATTTGAGTATATTGTTCCTCCCCCTTCAAGAGGGGTCGGAACAACAAAGGTTCAATATTAATTATACACATTTTTGCCTTAATTTTGACTCCTTATTTGAACTTTTTAAACAAAATTTAAACAGAAAACGCGACAGTTCAACCAGACGAACATCTTAAACATTTTTCTTTCAAACTTTTGAGGCGTTTAGCAAAATATCCTGATACCGGCACTATAAATTTGGGAGCTACGACTGTACACAAAATAGCACGGGATTAAATAGAAGGCTCTATTACCTTGATTCAAATTTTTCTAAGTTTGGTCAAAGACAACAATTTACTGAACCAGACCACGTAGAAATGTTTACAACGCTTAGTTGGTCCATATAACGTTTTGCGTTGTCTTCTAAGTCTTTTCTATAGAACAACAAACTGTTGAAGCGTTTCAAGTCAAAACTCCTACTATTTTCACAACATATTTATGATTCAGACTGGTTCCCATTGGACTATGTTTGTACAACAGATATTTTATCGGAGTTTATACAAAAATTACGAATTAATACCGACAAAATCACATTTCAAAATCATGAAGAAGAAAACGTTATATTCTCAGTAGATAAAACTATAGTACTGTACTGAAAACATTTTTCTCCACAATTATCTCCACAAGACCCACAAAATTTAGACTCAAACGTGCACAAACAGCCTGTGGATACAAATCTAAATAATTCCGTAACTAACAAATTTGATTCCACTCATCTATACGATGGAACAATGTTTTCATCACACACAATACAACTTTTACCAGGCCACAATAAAAGTAGAAATAATAAAGAACCTTAAATTCCCAATATGAATACACCATTACCAAGACGGAAAAAATGAAATTCCGAAGACTTAGAAGCTCAACCAGTTACACTAAGTACACACAACAAACTCTAAAATTGCAGAAAAAAACAGCAAAACATACAAATGACGGCCAAACAACTCATAAACATTGTTAGATAACTACCTGAACTATACACAAAAATCAGGCAACACAAATTCCCCAACACTGTGTTATTTATAAGCGGCTTCAACACCAACACCTTCACTTCTGGTACAAAAAATAGAGAAAAGATGATCCCGTACTTAGAATTCTCTGTTCCTTAGAAAAAAAATTTTTATGAGCATTTGATGCTGCAGAAGATTTTCCAAATGCTATTAGGACAAACATGGTAATTAAAGAACATTGGAACAGAAACCACCGATGCACTTTTTATTGCAATTCAATTTTAAAACGGACCTTTTTGATCCAAAGAGACTTAATTAGCCCAGCCCAACAGCATTTTTCTCAGCTACTGCGAAAGCTGTACGCCAAGCTTTTTGCAAATAATTCGAAAAAACCTTTCGGTTGCGAGAACCAAAAATTGAAGCTCAACTAACCTTATAAGCTATCACTCCTGCGTCTGGAGATTATCTTTTCAAGTAAAATCAGAACAAGTGGGTCAAAAAATTCATTAACAGCACACTTGACATGAGAAATACACAATAGGTTACAAAGCGAAAACCATAGACCCATAATTAACCGGAATTGCCATTAATAAATTCCAAACCCCTAATCAAAGGTACTGGAACCAATGTTCCCATTCGCACCTTTAGTGCAAAAATAATCCAGCAGACATAAAACGAACACATCTTAAGCAACACAGGGTCCAATCATCATCAACTACCTCAACCCCAAAAAATATAATAAAAAGGATATCGATAAACTCATACCAGGTATTTCAAAGCATAATAACAAAACATCTAAAACGCTCTCAGCTAAAACGCTCTCAATTAGGTCACTGTATTTTAACATGTCCTGACCTTAGAACTACTAACTCAATAGATAAACTCAATCTAACTTAGTTTAACTAAATCATGAAAAACAATCAATTTACCAAACAACAAACAAGAGTTTACATCAAACAATGGCACTGGGAAATCATAAACCTCTGCTCGTCGTTCTCGAAGTAACAGCGGATAACGCATAGACTCTGCTCGTCACCGAAGTCCTAACAGAACAAACACTCATGGTCAGTCAAAAAACAACTCTGCTAGAACAAACACCTTTTTATGTTGACCGCCAAATCGGTCGAGTTGCCCAAAACCAAAACCAGAGGCTTATAAGGAAACAAACCATCTTGTTCATTCAATATTTTTAATCAAAATTCTAGTCCACAATCACCAATTTATCGCAAATACTAACATTGATTACGATGACGCGTTTGAGAAAATCTTTTTCGAGATGTATGCAACTATTCTAACGCAATTTTAGGTCACGAAAGAACAAAAAACACAATAACACAAAAAATACTGTCTATAGAAGACTTTTGTCAGCACCACACAAAGTACTCGAATTTCGCGCTGACAAAGGAGCTACCTTGAACGTTCTCATTAACAACATTTGTAAAGAAAACAAAGAAAATCGTCTATGTGAATTAATCTTTGATATTAAAAAAATTGATTTTTGATATTCTCTCTAATTGTTTAAAATTAGAGAGAATATCAAAAACAATTTTGGTATAGATTCGATTGTTCGTCAGAACGTTCAAAATTGGAATAAGTTGCCACAATGGCTTCGGTTATTTTTTTAAAGAAAACGTTGAATGATTTCTTGCTCTCACAACATGAAAAAATTCCTTTGAATAGTAACGTAGGAATTTTCAAAGTTTTTTTTTATATTTAGGTGGAAAATTAACCGAAGAAAACTTTATAGTGTGATTCTTTAAAAAAATGGTTTTTTTTCCAGCGTGATTGCGATTTTTTAGGGCTAAAGGACCAACTTGGTTCTCTAGCGGGTAATTTGCGCTGTGTCTGTAACACTTTGATGTACTTTGATGTGTCAATCGTAATCCACGGTAGAAGAGTTTGTCCGGAACTTATTTTCAGAATTTAAGTTTCAATTAATTCTTTCAGGTGCTTATTCATTTTATTCATCAGTCTGTTGTTTTCACAAGCCGCAGATTGAGGTAGAAACGTCGCTATTTGTCATCATGATCTGCAATCGCACAATTTTGGAAAGTTTGAACTGTAGATCTGATCTGACTTAGCGCACCTTATGAACATAGAGGAGTTGTTCTATGATCAGAACGATCATAGAGGTGTAGGAAAGAGTCATCAATTCAAGTGGAGTGAGAACAATATAATTAGAAATATACCTGTAAGATATTGTTTTGAAGTTCAATTAGTTGAAATAAGTTTCTTCATTTTTTTATTTTTCATCCAACTGAATTTGGCTTGTTGACATTTGCCATCTGGCTCAAAATCAGGCAGCAATGTGAAACGACCTTGAAAATTTTGAGAAGATAGTCTTTGAGGGCAGAGTGTTCTGTATTATCCAAAAATATTTGAAATCAATCCTTTAGACCAGTGCAATACCACCTATTGTAAACTTTGGAGATAAAAAATCAGCCTGCGGAGATGATCAAAGCAACATGTTCAATGATTATTTCGTCAGCGTGTCCAACGCTCAACTTGCACAATCGAATGAAATCACCTGTCCTTGCCGAGTTCTAAATCAACTGAAAGTGACTCCGGAAATTGTTTCAAATCACTTGAAATCCTTGGGAGCGAACAAAGCAATTGTTTTAGACAACATTGGGATTCTTGTACTAAAAAACTGCACCCACACCTTTTGCCAACCCCTTGCCACTTTGTTCTAAACATATACTTGAATAAAACCGTATATCCAACTATCTGGATAACTTTTCAGGTCACCCTTATATTCAAAGAAATATATACATCAGTTGTAAAATGCTACCGTCCTGTAAACCCACTTTGCTGTTGCTACAAAGTCCTTCAGAACATCATCTTTGACACGCTCTTCGACTCTGTGAAAAATTGTCTACAAGCAAAACAGTATAGATTTAGAAGGAAAGGCTCAGCAACCCTTCAGATCTTAGCTTTCCTGGACAATTTCTATGAAATAAACAACACTGAACCGCAAGAACAATTTTGTTTACTATTTATTGACTTTGCAAAGGCATTTGATACAGTGTCACATGACATTGTGATTGCACAATTGGCTCTTTAGAATCTGTGCAAAAATGTTAAAGCAATTTCACCGACAGAACGCAGTTTGTGGTAATAAATGATCCCTAATCAAAGCTCGATATTAGAGCCGCCCTTTTCCTAATGATCATTATTGAATTGCATCGCACAATGCCTCAGGCGGACAGTTTTGGTTTTGCAGATTAATACAAAGCCAAATTAAGTGCTCATAGCGGACTTGACCGTGCAGAGCATGCCTTAATTACATGGATAAAGGAAAACTAAAATCTATCAACATCCGCAAGAGAAATATTATGAACCTGAAAAGCAAAATGACAGCTAGCCTAAATAAACAATGTCTTCCCATTGCACGATCTCAGAAATATTTGGTACAGATAGTGAATGACTTTCAAAACAAGACTGAGAACTGCAGCAAAAGGTGCTGAGAGGGGTTAAATGCGCCCTTTTAATATAAAAATATTTGAGTTAGAAAACTCTCACGACGACCAATTTAAACGCGTCCACTAGATGAGTAGTACATATACTTGCATTTATTTCACAAGCTAAGACGCCAAGCAAAATGAACATGGCGCAATTCGAAAACTTTCAAAAGAAGGCAACAAACTGGATCCTTACTTGAGATCCCTCCAACTGGATCCGAACAAAGAGTGCAAAGAACCTCTCCGTACACTCGAATTACTTCCTCTTTCACACTATTTGGACTTATACGTTTTACTGATATTCATTGACATCAACAGCAATAAGTTCAACTACCAACTATCTGGCAATGAAACATCTTTCAAGAGACAAGGAGTGAGACGTGAATTCCCACTTGCGAAAAACCGTCTCGCAAAGAATAACGATGAGTGCCTCCGCAGGACTAAAACAATGTACAACCATGTTTTGAGGAAGCTGAGATGAGCAAATGCGACAAGAACCGTACTGACACATCTACAGGGACTTCTTCGAACAAGCGTTCTCACCGACGAACAAATGCACAAGGAGATTCCAAAGTCAATACCGGAATTGCAACATTGTTACAAAGCTAATTGTCAAACTGTAACTTCACTGATTAATGGGTGTGAACCCTTGAACTGTGCTCAAAATTTTATAATATTTCTACTGCATGCTTTTGGAACGCAATTTAAAAAATCTTGATATGCGCGTGCTGATGGTTGTTTGTAGAAGGTGCTAATAGTAATGCGGATTAATGAAATTTACATGGCACGAACGAGTTTGGAGAATCTTTGATGCTTTGTGACTGACAACATTAGGTTGCTGTTATAGGCTATGAGTCTGCTACCATGCATATTATTGGTCATTCATTGACTCGCGTTTTTTTGGTAGATATTATCTTCAAAAGAAGAGTGGAATAACTAAAGTTTTTATTTAACCAAGTTTTGCCTAATCGTTATTTTTGACGTATTTTTTAATTTGAAAAATGTACCCAGAAAACTCCTGTACACAAGGGATACCAAAATTATCTTCAAAGATCAAAAAGACTGCTTAATTCAGTCATATAGCTCTACAAAAGTCTTATTTTGAGAGAAACAAATAGGAAATCCATATGAACAATTCAAGGTGATAAATCAGTTCTTTTAAGTTCTTCTGACATAGTCAAACATGGGCACCATGGCTTTCTTATTGAAGCTACGGTCATCAAAAATTTTGATGTATGGAAAATGAATATATATCAATTAATTAAGTCATAAGTCTTCAAAGTTGTCAGGTCAGGTTCTCTGGTCGACAGGCGTTGCCTCTGGGACCAGCGTGCTAATCCACTTCTCAAATGATTTTCGATATGCAACTATGATTCCTCCACGCTCCAATCCTCAATCAGGTCAAAACGTCAAAAAATTTCAAAATGTTGTTTTGTTCAGAAGGATATCGTGAGGTTGCTTCAGCTAAAATTGCAACTGTAACTCCATTTCACAACATCGACGGCAAAGCTTTTAAAACTTTCAATATGAGGGCCTACACAGTCACATCGAGAAAATCTTGTTAGGCTGTCAACAGGGCTTTGTGAAAAAAGACCCAGCGCCAACAAACATGCTTGCCTGTAAAAATTGCATACAAAGTTTTTTGATGAGAATCCGGAGTTACTAGTAGTAGTAGTAGTAGTAGTAGTAGTAGTAGTAGTAGTAGTAGTAGTAGTAGTAGTAGTAGTAGTAGTAGTAGTAGTAGTAGTAGTAGTAGTAGTAGTAGTAGTAGTAGTAGTAGTAGTAGTAGTAGTAGTAGTAGTAGTAGTAGTAGTAGTAGTAGTAGTAGTAGTAGTAGTAGTAGTAGTAGTAGTAGTAGTAGTAGTAGTAGTAGTAGTAGTAGTAGTAGTAGTAGTAGTAGTAGTAGTAGTAGTAGTAGTAGTAGTAGTAGTAGTAGTAGTAGTAGTAGCAGTAGTAGTAGTAGTAGTAGTAGTAGTAGTAGTAGTAGTAGTAGTAGTAGTAGTAGTAGTAGTAGTAGTCAATGAAGAACGTAGTAGTAGTAGTAGAACGAAGAAATTATGTCAAGATCACGAATGCCCCAACTATCCACGATTATCATGCTCAAATGGATAAAATGGTATGGACACATCCAGAGAATGGAACCAGGAAGATTAGCCCGCAGTGCCTTCGATTGGGATCCGCCCGATCAATACGTCCATGCTAGACGCGCTCCTGGGGGGCAACGGAAAACGTGGATGAGTCAAATCGAAGGAGACTGTGTACGAAACAAAGTATCGTTCGCCAGATTGCAGGAGAAAGCAGCAACCGGGTCAAAGAATGCCTTCAACAATTTCGTCGTACAGCACTTCACAGAATAACCAAACAAATAACTCTTCTTGTTTTGTTTGTATTTGTTGCCAACCGTGCCTTTATTTCATATTTGGAATTAAAGTGTTGAAACAGTAGTAGTAGTAGTAGTAGTAGTAGTAGTAGTAGTAGTAGTAGTAGTAGTAGTAGTAGTAGTAGTAGTAGTAGTAGTAGTAGTAGTAGTAGTAGTAGTAGTAGTAGTAGTAGTAGTAGTAGTAGTAGTAGTAGTAGTAGTAGTAGTAGTAGTAGTAGTATTAGTAGTATTAGTAGTAGTAGTAGTAGTAGTAGTAGTAGTAGTAGTAGTAGTAGTAGTAGTAGTAGTAGTAGTAGTAGTAGTAGTATTAGTAGTAGTAGTAATAGTAGTAGTGGGGGACAAAATCCAACCTCACCTCCACGTGGTGTCCCCTGGGGGTAGGTCATGTGCTGCGGCTCTCCGCTCACATGGTCGAGCTAACGAGGCACTGGTCTTCTAGTTTGTGGCGCAACTAGTCGTATCTCAGCCTTCAAACACCAAAGCAATGAGTAGGTCAGAGTGTTCGAACCACCGAGGGATCTCTCTATTGTCAGTACCAGGCAAAGTGTTCGCTTCCGTTATTCTCAATCGATGCAAAGATTCAGTGGATCGCGTTCTAAGGGAAGAGCAGTGCGGCTTCAGAAAAAGCAGAGGATGCGCCGATCAACTCTTTGCCCTGCGTCAAATAATAGAGAAATCAATGGCGTTTCAATTGGATATTAGCTTTTGTTTCATAGACTTTCGAGCAGCATTCGATTCTGTCGATCGTGAGCAGATGTACCAGATAATGAAACACTATGGTCTTCCGCAAAAAGTGATAAACATCATAAGAAACAGCTATGATGGATTCAAATGTCGAGTCAAAGCCGAAGGTGAGAAAGGACGCTTATTTGATGTCAGAACGGGCGTTAGGCAGGGTGATGTGTGGTCCCCAATCCTATTCGGCCTTGTCATCAACTACATTTTGGCTAACTCGGTGCATGGAGGATTAGACATTGGGAGATTGGTGGCTGACTTAGATTTTGCTGATGATGTTGCTCTCGTGGGGGTCTCAGACAGTGAGGTGCAAGAAAATCTACATCGAATCGAGGCCCTTGCGGAAGCCGCTGGTCTGAAGATTAACGTGGCCAAAACAAAGAATATGGGCGTAAAATGCAACAGCCCAAATGTTGTTGCAGTGCCTAGTATCCAACAGAACGTGGAGATACTCACTGGAACACATAAAGGCAAACTAGGACTCCTGGCAGAGACATCTAGCCAGTCACGACTAACCATCAGCACGGAGGTGCTGCTGGGAACGAAAAAGAAAGCGGGCTGGTTCGAAACACAAGATGGCCGGAAGCTAAGATTGAAAAGCTTAGCGTTGGCTAAGCCAGCGTTGGTAGCTTCACAACAACAATCTGCGGTAGCAGATTCAGAGTCGCTAGAAAATGAGAGTCGGTCAGTGGTGGCTGACCAAGAGTCTTTAAGATGTCAGAATTGTCAGCGGCAATTCAGTACAGTTACCGGACGCAAAGTGCACCAAACAAGATTCTGCAAAGCCGGTTTGTCAAAGAATGTCGTCGACAAGTCAAATTTCGAGCAACTAGAGGCGAGCCTTACCTGTGACAAGTGTGAAAGAAAGTTCAAAACAGTCAATGGCCGAAAAGTTCACCAATCGAGATACTGTGGCAAACCTAAAGCAGTTGCCACACGCGTGTTTTCCTGCAAAGTACAAGATGTTCTCGGAAACGAGTTTGAAAACATAGAAGCGTTCAAGTATCTCGGATCATATGTCAGCCTCAAGCATGGAGACCTGCAGGAAGTCAATTGCAAACTTGCAGAAGGTAGACAACGGTTTGCTAACTTCCAAAATCTCTGGAAGAGCAAGCAGCTCAGCGTGCACCTCAAGTGCAATTTGTACAAAGCACTCGTTTTATCAGCCGTGCTGTACAGCTCAGAGACTTGGACTCTTTCGAAATTAATGGAGAGAAAACTTGAGAGTTTCCACTGTGGTTGTCTTCGGAGAATTCTACGTGTGTCATATCTGGAGAAAGCAACGAACGAAGAAATTATGTCAAGATCACGAATGCCCCAACTATCCACGATGATCATGCTCAAACGGATAAAATGGTATGGACACATCCAGAGAATGGAACCAGGAAGATTAGCCCGCAGTGCCTTCGATTGGGATCCGCCCGATCAATACGTCCATGCTAGACGCGCTCCTGGGGGGCAACGGAAAACGTGGATGAGTCAAATCGAAGGAGACTGTGTACGAAACAAAGTATCGTTCGCCAGATTGCAGGAGAAAGCAGCAACCGGGTCAAAGAATGCCTTCAACAATTTCGTCGTACAGCACTTCACAGAATAACCAAACAAATAACTCTTCTTGTTTTGTTTGTATTTGTTGCCAACCGTGCCTTTATTTCATATTTGGAATTAAAGTGTTGAAACAATAGTAGTAGTAGTAGTAGTAAGTACAAGTTGGACGTTCTGGGAGTGCAAGAATTGAGACTGGAGGAGCAGGAAATAGATCTTGGCGACCGCAAGCTCTTCCTCACTGACTCCTGGCTATCGACTGCAAAAGCGAGACAAGGAGGTGTTGGTATTGCAGTGACGAAAAGACTTGCCGGTAGCTTAATTGAGCAAGTTGCTGTTAGTGAGCGAATGGCTTATGTGAAGTTTGCAGCTCAGAGACGAGCTAACCTTGTTGTGATTGTGTGTTATGCGCCCACAAATGAAGCTGACGACTTAGCGAAAGACAATTTTTGGAATCAGTTGAGCAGCTTGGTATCCAATTTCAAACAAAGGGAGAGAGTCTGCCTCGTCGGAGACTTCAATGCGGAACCTGGTCAACAATCAGATGTCAACATGCCTTGCCGAGGCCCCTTTGGAATGGGCGAGGAGAATGATAACTCAGAAAAATTGTGTCTCTCATGACCTGTTGATTGATGGAACCTGGTTTCGACACCGGTTAGTGCACCGGTATACATTTAACCCACCTGACCAACAGATGCGAAAGAAGAAGTTAGATCATATCTTATTCGGTTCGAGGAACAGGAGTTGTTTGCACAACGTTAGGACAAGGAGGGGAAAGATCACTCTCAACGATCAAGAAATGGTCATTTCCGAAGTGCGATTCAAAGTAGTGGCACATAAGCCACAAAGTTAACCGAAAGTCTGCTCTACCAAGTTGCGCAATGAAGTCACGCGCGAAGCTTTCTGCGCAGAAGTGAAACGCTATCTTGATGAGAGCGATATTGTTGAAGGCGTAGAACAATCTTGGGCAAATTTTCGAACGGCTCTTAATGCAGCGGCAACGAAACTACTCATCCCCGAAAAGCGTGTGCACAAACCCTGGATTACAGTTGAAACGCTGGCTTTGATTAGGAAACGGGTCGAGTTACAGTTGAGGAAGCATAGTAGCGCGGAGGCGCTTCTAGTGTTCTCTAACTGCTGCAAAGAAGTACGAAAAGCGTTAAGATCTGACAAAAGACATTGACTGAAAGACAAAAGTGAAACAATACAAGATCACTCAGACAAAGGTGACCTGAAAGAAGTGTTTGGGGAGTCAAAATAGTTATGCCGGAAGTGGAGTCCTCATATAAGTAAACTAGTTTCAACCACAGGCGAGCCTCTGAAAACAAAAGAAGAAAGTTTGGAACGTTGGACCGAGCACTTTAAGCATCTGTTAAACCCAACCACGACAAGCGGCAATTCTGTATTGAGCATAGTGGAAGCATCCGAGAGTCTTGAAATAGACCTAGGCCCAATTCGGTTTGATGAGGTTCTAAATGCCGTGCGTAAACTGAAAAACGGTAAAGCAAGTGGACCAGACGATATTTCTGCCGAAATGCCAAAGTCGCATATTGGAATCGCTGAATGGCTTTGGGACATTGTCAACAAGTGCTGGACTGAAGAAAATCTTCCACAAGACTGGAAGTTAGCAGAAGTTGTCCCGCTATACAAAAGCAAAAGAAAAAAGATCTGAGTCTGGGAACTATCGCGGAATCTCACTGCTCTCGGTACCTGGAAAAGTTTTTGCGTCAATCATCCTGAATAGATGCAAAGATGCACTTGATCAAGTGCTCAGAGAAGAACAATGCGGATTCCGAAAAAGCAGGGGCTGCACTGACCAATTGTTTGCGTTTAGGCAAATACTAGAGAAATGCATGGCCTTCCAATTGGACGTCAGTTTTTGTTTCATTGACTTCCGCGCTGCATTCGATTCGGTGGACCGCGAGATGATGTACAAGATAATGAAACATTACGGGCTCCCACAAAAAGTTGTGAATGTCATCCGCAACAGTTACGAAGGCTTCAAGTGCTGCGTCAAGACAGAGGGCGAGAAGGGCCAGATGTTCGACGTAAAAACTGGTGTTCGCCAGGGTGATGTATGGTCGCCTATTCTCTTTGGCCTTGTGATAAACTATGTGTTGGCTAATTCAGTTCAAGGAGGTATCGACCTTGGACGCTGTGTTGCTGATCTTGACTTCGCCGATGATGTTGCCCTATTGGGCGTCTCTGATTCCGAAGTTCAAGCAAATCTACATAGAATTGAATCTTTAGCCGAGGCTGTTGGCCTAATGATCAATGTTGGGAAGACAAAGAATATGGGTGTTAAATGCGAAAAACCCGGAGCCAGTGTACCCATTGCTCAAAGGAACGTGGAAGTTCTTACAGGAAACCGCAAAGGCCGTTTTGGGACTCTCATTGAGGCCGAAAACCAATCCCGACTACTCATTGGCAGAGAGGTGCTGGTGGGCAAGAAGAAGAATGCGGGCTGGTTCGAGACACTAGCTGGTGAGAAACTGAGACTGAAGAGTTCAGCGGAGGCTGAGCTTGTGACAGTTAGCAGCGACGAGAGGTCAGTGGTTGCTGATCTAGTGTCTACGGCGAATAAAAGATCATCTGCGGTCTCTGATGACGATAGTTGTGTATGTTCAGGTTGTAAACGTCGCTTCGACACTGCAAGAGGCTGCAAAGTGCATGAAGCCAGATTCTGCAAGCCTAAGAATTCGAAGAGGGTCGAAGACAGCGCGTCAAAGTTTGTTTGGCTAGAGAAAAGCCTCACTTGTCAGAAGTGCACTAGGAAATTCGCAACGAAAGGCCGACGAATTCACGAGTCACGATACTGCGGCAGAGAAAAGGCTGGAAGATCTCGCATTTTCTCCTGCAATGTCCACGATCGAGATGGAGTGGAGTTCGAAAATGTAGAAGCTTTCAAGTATCTCGGTTCTTTCGTGAGCTTGCAACATGGTGACCTAAAGGAAATCAGTGTCAAGCTGGCGGAAGGGAGACAGCGATTTGCGAGCTTTCAGAAGCTTTGGAAGAGCAAACATTTTAGTATTCCCCTCAAATGCAAGTTATACAGAGCTCTCGTGTTATCAGTGGTCTTATATAGCTCTGAAACGTGGACCATGATTAAATCAACGCAACGGAAACTTGAGAGCTTTCACACCAGTTGTCTGCGAAGGATACTATGTTTTTCATATCTGGAGAGGGTGACAAATGAAGAACTAATGGCTAGATCACGTATGTCGACACTTTCTGCAATGATCATGATTAAACGGTTGAAATGGTTTGGATATATCCTGAGGATGAATGACGATCGTCTAGCGCTACGAGCCTTCACCTGGGAGCCGACAGAAAAATATCGATATGCTAAACGAGCTCCAGGGGGTCAACGCAAGACAAGGATGGATCAACTTGAAGAAGATTGCTCAAGGAACAACATGAGCTACATCACCTTACGACAGAAAGCGAAAAGAGAGTCTAAATCCCGCTTCAACAGTTTTGTCGAACAGCTTTTCCTGGATTAAATAAACCCAGATAAGCTCAAACTTATATGCATTCTATTAACTTGTTTGTATTTATTGTCATTGTTCCTTTATTTCTTTTTGGAATTTAAGTGTTCAAACAGTAGTAGTAGTAGTAGTAGTAGTAGTAGTAGTAGTAGTAGTAGTAGTAGTAGTAGTAGTAGTAGTAGTAGTAGTAGTAGTAGTAGTAGTAGTAGTAGTAGTATTAGTAGTAGTAGTAGTAGTAGTAGTAGTAGTAGTAGTAGTAGTAGTAGTAGTAGTAGTAGTAATAGTAGTAGTAGTAGTAGTAGTAGTAGTAGAAGTTTTAAAAGACTCAATTCCAAAACAGGAGTGAAGAGATCATTTGGTCCAGGTATCAAGAGAAATTAAGAGCGACAATTTTTACAAAAACATTTTACAAAATAAGAACAAGAGGAATCAATGTTAAAATGAGCATAGTTTTTAACTACAAAAATATGTACGTTAGTACGAAATATGCCCAGTGGCATATCGAAATTAATAACTTTTAGCTTTAGCAGTTCATTTGCACATCTGGTGAACTTGACAAAAAAATTATCTTCAGAGCAAAAATTCAGCGTTTTAGGCACGCTAAACCTCGCTGACTTTGAGTTGAAAAAACTAATTTGTATTTGACTCTTAACATCCGCTTGTTTTTTGATCATTTTCCAAAGTAGCACCATATTTGACTGAATCTTCTGGTAGCAAACTGGTAAGAAAGAAAATCTCTGAAGTGCAGAAATATAATCGCTATCAGAAATAATCCATCTGAAAACTCTTGATTGAAAACTCTTCATCTTGTGCATATAAATTACGGACGGTTGCATTACAGAACCGTTAAGAAGGATGAAGAGGACGAGGCTTTGATACGATAAGAGTTTCCTCCTTGCTGGGATCGTGAAAGGCACGTTTCGTTTTATGAAATAGAAGATCTTTTTGCACTTAGCTAGTTTTGTACCAATGTGACGCTGCCAGCTAAATTTACTTGGCATGGTGAAGCCAAGGTCTTCATTATAGTCAATATAATCCAGTGCTGTGTCACCAAAATTTAATACTTGCGAACGGTCAAAATTGAAATGTAAAAATTTACATTTAGACGGATGAAAGATCAAGCAATTGAAAACTAACCACTGCTGTAAGGCGTTAAGGTTGTGTTGTATAAGTTGTGACCCGCAGCATGTTAACGTTTCAAATCATCAGCGTACAGAAAATGCGATCCATATGAGAATACATTTGGCACATGTCCATTTGTCCAAAGACACTGCCTTGTGGTACAACAGATGCCACATTCCAGAAAAAAAGAGAAGATGTCATTCATTTTGACGGACTGTTAGCGATCACAAAAATAAGACTCAAGAACCACCATAAAACCAGGACAGAAGCCAAGATCTTGAAGTTTAGACAGCAATAATTGTGTCAAAGGCCTTCCTGATGTCAAAATAAACTGAAAATGCAGAAGAGCCATTGTTTTGAGATTTATAAACAATATCTAAGTAATCAATCCTTCGAGTTACGGTGCTCCTTACTTTCATGAATAAATGTTGCTATTTGCAAATTAAAAACTTCACCTTTGGATCAATAAAATCAAACAAAATACGTTCGAATAACAACGAAAGTTTACATCAAATACTTATGTGACGATAGTTTTCAACCAAGTTCAGTGATCCCGTTATATGTAAGGGCGTTATATACGATACCTTTCATAAAGAAGGCCAGGCGCAATTTTTAGTAACCCAGTAACAGAGTTGTTGAACTGTGGGAGATCAAATAGTCGCACACTCACGTAGAACGAATGAAGGAATATTATCAGCACCCATAGAGCTCTAATCATCACAGCACAATAATAAGGCTCCTATCTCTGTTTCTGTGAACGTGACGTTGTCTGTACACAATTCTGGCAAAATTCATAAGATGTTGGCATATCATATTTAATTTTGGGACAAAAAACGGAACCAAAGAAAGTATTAAAACCAAATGCCATCTCTGAGCTAGAAGACAGAGACACTCCGCTATAGGACATAAGAGACGGTAAAAACTTACTGAAGCCAAGTGTTCTCAGCATCCTAAAAGGTGAGACGAACATGAAAGGTTGAATTTTTCAATAAAAATTTTCTTGTCTAATTGAATTGACTCGTTAAGTGATTTATTAAGTTTTAGTGAGAGCAAAAGTTTCCAGTTTCTTGTAAGCTTAAGGCGGTTAGTCTCTCTCTGATTCAGGAGATGCCTTGTATGTCAAGAGAAGACTTGTATTCGAGGAAAAAGAAATAGGCGCATTACGTCGCTTAGCTCTTTTTATTTCAACACATTGACTAAAACTTTCCTGCAGATAAAAACACCAGTCCTCGGGATAGTCCAAAGTCTTGATATCGTTGAAACTTAGAAATTTGAGCAAGTCAGAAAGATAGAAGTTGAAAGCTTGCCTATTGAATGATGAGCATGAAAAACTTGATTTAATTTTAGCATCAATCAGATCAAAGTTACAAGAAAAGAAGATCGGGTAGTGATCGGAAAAAGTATTGGTTCCAGTAGATACAGATAATTGATCCACATTAGACAGGATAAGATCCAACGTTTTGTGAATTTTGTGAGTGGGACGGCTAACAAATTGACTCAAATTAAGTTCGTCAATTAAATCTAAAAATCTAACTTTCTGAGAGTTAATCGATGTAAGTGTTTCCCAATTGATACCGGGAAGATTAAAATTACCGAGCACATAAATATAAAGTTTTGTCGTAGGCGAAAAGTTGCTGACTCAACATTTGATTTTTGCTAGGTATTCTTTCAGTCAATCAGTGAGCAATTCGACTTTGAAGTGAAATAGAGATCCGACTGGGGGTCTGTACTTCAATATGAAAAACGACGGTATTTTATCTAGAAGACCACACGCAACAGAGAAAGGATGTTGTGGTAATTTAACATCATTTAACTGTGTTTGGATGCAACTAGAAGCAGCATTGAGAACACCTCCGTGTTCCCATTTATTGCAATCGGACCGTGCCACAACGTTGAAATGAGATCCGAGTAAAAATTTTGAATCAGAAATGTATTCAGAGAGCCATGTTTCAGTTTAAAGTTTTAAGTAAATTGATGCTGTTGTCATTAATATTTCCAATTCTTGACGTTTACACAATTTCCAAACTGACTGACAATTTAGAAGCAAGCAGTTGGCTAGTGTCAGTCAATTAACGCTCATTTCGACTTCACGTCCTTGATAGTAATGTTTCAAATTCTTTATCCGAAGGTCTTCTTCATTTTTTCCTTCCTGATGAATCATATGGAAGCTTTTTCCGAGGACATCTGTCTCCTTCTGTCTTTTACTGGATGTCAGAAACTTCTTTATGTACACAGGTTTTACAAAATTTTATGCACGTAGTCACTTCTAGCAAAGCAATTCTGAAGGAAAAGGGGGTTGGAAATTGTGATAAGTATATGACGGCAGTTTCGTTTTTGTTTGTTCAGGGGATTGACTTTTTTGCCAAGTTGTCTAACACCTGTCGCATTGCCGTCGTAAGCTAACCCCATATGTGATTTTATGTTTTTGACTTCAATCGAGTCCTCGATTGGCTTCAAATACGAGTCTTCAGATTCAGTAACACCATTTATAAAAAATGCAGATCACGATTTTTGTTCTGAGCGTTTGAGCGACCTGAACTAATGTCAGCGTAAGATGGTAAGGTGTCATTAACAGCTTTCTTGATGTCATCGTATAAATGACTAGAAATAGACTCTTAACAACTTTAGGAAATAATTCTGCAATTGATGATGTAATCTTGTTTTTTTTAAAAGAATCAAATAAGCCGTTCAACTTAGCTTCTAATCTTTAAGAAGTGAAGATGCCATTCTGTTCGACACACGAGTCACAAAGCCACACAGTTGCGTTTAGCTCCAAGCCATTAAACTTCTTCCTCGGAGAGGTGAGCACAGGTACCATGAAACCAAAAATTACAACTTTCGCTTCCAATCGCAGAACCGTCATCCTTTTTGACTCCTTTCTTGCATTGGCCGCATTAGACTGATGTCTTAGTAGAGTTAACTCTCTGATTCCCTGATGTCATTTTTCAAGCATACATTCATATGAAACTATTTAATCGCCTTCTTCACAGACTTTTCGACAGCTTTCGGCAAAGTTCCACAATACGAACTGCAGAAAGTTTGTTTATATAAAAGTGGTTTTCTTGCGGTTGTTGTCTTGAGGTCATTGTCTTCCAGAATTACCAATTGATCAGAAGGATAACCAAAAGCAGTTTGTACGCGTTGACAGTGCAACCTCAAACGTACTAGAAATCACAAGCAGTGTTCACAAGGATCCTTACTAGGTCCTTTTTGCACCATCATAAATGACCTGATCATTGTTTTGATGCTTTTCGAACTATTCAATTTTGTGGATGATCTCAAAGTTTCAGCATGAGGAAAGAGCTCCTGGCAATTCTAAGGTGAACTTCAGGGACACGAAAGTTAGCAATTAACGATATTGAACGAAATTGAAACGGCGTTAGATAATATCACGTTCGTAAATTTAAGAGTTAAAAATTGCCAATTCCTGATCGAAGAGTTTCTATTGTTGTTGTTAGGGCCTTACGGCATCAAGCGGAAGCGATCATTGCTCCCATTGTAGTTTGTTCTCGAGTCCATAGTTGTAGTTTGGTACCTTCTGCAATCGGGGAAATCACAGAATATAGTCCAAGTAAGGAACACTGAAAGTCGGCACCAGATAAACGAAAAATGTCAATGAAACTGGAATTTGTATGCATTTGCCTAGCCTAAGAAAAAGCAAAATTGATCAACTGTAATCTTGAAATTGCCAAAAACGCAAACGGAAAAAACGAGAAATGCATTTAAGTTTTCCAGACATTTACGTTATGAAATGTCTGGAAAACTTATCAACATCAAAGAGACAGATAGATTAGAATTTTAGAATTAGAACAGAAACAAATATAATTATTTTATGTAGAGTTATTTTGAAGACATGTTTTCCGATCGTAAATCTGTACGTGGCATTCTGTGATTCTAAAACTGTAGAAAAAAGTGGACATTGTTTTAAACGACTGTGAATAAAGGAAACCCTTCAGCCTACGCTGTATATTAACAACAACTGTGTAAACGTTGAAAACTCGTCTCCTGCCTTTTTCAGAGGGTCGGTTTCAACCTGCCTGTAAATGTGGGCCTCTCCCAGTATTACCCCCCTTGTGATACTAGTCTGTATGGCCCACCTTTAGTTACCGTAAATATACCATGAGGGGGGTTGTTATTTGATGAGGGTTTGGAAAGTGGAAAAAATTGATGTTAAGTTGAAATGAGCCTCGATAAACGTTTTTCTCAATCGCTTGTATTATTGAGATCAAAACCATTCAATAGTAAAACTATGTTCAAAATTAATATATTCAATTAAATTATTGAAAATAGCAGAAGACTGATTCGCTCAGTACAGATCCTTCTTGTTTCAGATTAGAGTAGAAGTAGATATAAGAACTTCGAGGAAGCAATGAAGTCAATTTGATCATGGACTCGAAATGAAAGATAAGAATCTTAAGAAAGATAGTCCTGACAATCTTGGCAGAATGCTGAAGTTGCGGGCATTAGATGTGCTACAAGGTGTTCGATCATTGCCCTTAGATTTGGAGGTATTCGCGAAAAGCAAATCTTCGCGAAGGTATTCAATTAGTCGGCGAGATGTCAGGAACACATCCAGGCTTGCATCAGCGAACTTGGCAGATACGTTTGCCCACGATTTAATTGACGAGCTTTTAAGTGCGTCTGGTAGAAATGTTACAACAAGCAGATTTGTGTTGCTACATAATTGTTCTGAGCTGTGTAACTCCACTTTGCCGCTCATCGATGAGTTCTCTATTAAAGCTCCTTGCTGCATGTCTGACTTGTATCAATTTCCTTTGAAGTTTCTCACGGGGCTTCCTGAGTACAATGACGTCACAAAGATTAATGAATTCAGTGTCAAGGAATCTGTTCGGCCAGCATCATCTATGTCAACGTCAACGCCGAAACATAAACCGCCATTTGGTCACGTGAGAAATGTCAGTCGCGAACCTCACCATCAACGTGGATCACCTTACGCTGCATCTAGCAGTGCTTCATCTCAGACTGCTGAACATCACGAGACGCCCTTGGGACCAAAGAATTCTACTCAAGGAAATGCTGTCAAGGTTGAGTCGCGTCCAGTTACCACAAGGACCTCAACTCAAAATGAAATGCGATGTGATGGCGATAAAAATGAGCCGCAGAAGTCTGCGAGCAAAGGCAAACGTCGAGGGCGATCTATTTTCATGTCTAATAAGACGGAATCCAGTTTTGATTTTGCCAAGTTTCTCAATCTAGAGGCTTGTGACTCGCTGTCGGTGTTCCCAGCTCACCGAAGTTATGACGAAAACTTATTCATCGAAACAGATTTCAAAAAAGACCCCAGATTACTGTTTGAAAGCTCATCTAGTAACGAGAAGGCAATCACGTTTGAAGATAAAACACAGAACGAGAAAATGAGTTCATGGGAAAGTGTAATTCGCCACCCCTCATATTTCAGCGATGACTCTGAATTGAATCGCAGCGACGTCAAAGTTGAAACGAAAAGTCCCGAAAAACACAATTTATTATCGAATAGTGAGTCGCTGTCTTCGGTTTTTGCCGTGGAAGTAACTGAAATTATTGAAAATGAAGAAAACGACGTTATTGACAGGACCCAAAACAACGTTGAGACGCAAACTGAAGCTTCATATCTGAGTACCCGCAGTTCAATTGACACTCAAAGTCTTGCGATGAGCGGCCGGTGCTCAAATTGTTCGATATCGTCAAGTAGAAGTCATGTAACAATTGGTGGAATATCGTGTTAAAATTACTTGAGTTTGTCTCCTCCTTTCTACCCCAACAGTTAACCCTTAATTTTTTGTTGCTGACTCTAACAATTAAGTCACCAATCATTATTTTTTGCAGCACATTCAATAACATACCGATGGGGCATGAATATATACGATTAGGTGATTAAAACATACATTGCTCGATTACTTCGTTTGATTTTTGGGGGTAGAAAGATTAAAAGAGTTCCAGAATTAGAATGCAGAAAATTAGTTTTGACCAAAAACGAGGCTGTGTCTACTTGATAGTTTACTGCATGATGAATATTTGAAAATTGTATATTGGCTGCTCGTATTGTGACTACGTAAAAGTGAAATCCGAAGTTTTGAATTTTGTTTGATTGAGATTGGTGTGAATTGTAAATAATAATATTTGCTTTTGTGCGATTGATCTTGTTCTATTTGTGAGTGGTGCTTTCTGTTAATATCTTTTCATCGATTAGTGTCTTCTCCGTAAACTTATTTGTTCCTTAGTGAGTTTCGGTACATGCTATCCTTGCAGATTTTAGAATATCTGGTTATTCTAAGTTTGTGGTTTCAAAATCAATACCAGGAACATGGAACAAGTTAATGGATTATGCAGATTTTGTTTGTTATTCATTGTAAAGATGAAGCAATAGGAATGTTATTTACTCAGGTGAGAAGTCTAACAACACTTTATTGGTAATAGTAAAAGCAATAAAGTCTTGACATACCGTTGTTTTCCGAGAGATTAAATCATCGTAGCGATGCTATGCTGCAATGTTAAACGATTCCCTAATGAAAAAGTTTTTAGAAAAATTAAATGTTTAAAGATGAGAATCGTTTCCAAGATGGAATAGTTTTCTTCAAATATAAAAAGAGAAAATTTTAAATTTTGTTTACCTAGATATACTCTTCCATAACTAGATATGCTCTTCAATATTTTTTTGCAAAATCTTGCCTTTAAGAATTGCTTCATTAACGAGCAATGGTTTTCAATCTAACAAATTACGAACGTACTAGCACGATTTATAAACAAAAGATTACGTGTGTCTTAGATGCTTGTTTTTCACCGCCAAACATCTATGAAAAACATGTTTCTGAAAGAACCTGCGGGAAAAAAGAAAACGTTCTATTGGAATGTATTGTGTATGTTTATTAATTGCTCTCAAAGGAATTTTAGCATTTTTTTCAGTCTTGTTGTCTTGTTTACGACTCGAAGAGGAGTAATGGTGATCTATTTTATCGGTGATTTCTATTTTTAGAGGATTTGTTTTAGAGAAGTCAAATGCCACACGTGAAAAAAAAGTATATAGTCCAATCTGCTGAACAAAATCAAGCAGAGAGATTTTAGAGTGGTCTATGTTCAAGTAACATACTGTGAGAGTGCGAGAAAAGTAGGTGTTAATTAATTTAGCGCTAAGCTAGCGATATTTTTTGATAACGTGCCGCTTATCTGAAGCGATTTTGAATTTCCAGCCAAAAGTGTTTATATCATTTATCCAAACTTGTAATAGTACGTTTGGGTCCATGTTCGAAATTTTGGAGCAAATATTAGACTTAAAAATGCAATTTTGAGCTATTTTTGTCCTGTTGGAAGATTTTAGCAGTTCATCTTATGTAGCAGCATAGCTGAGCTTTTGTTTGAATTTAGGTGTTTAAGTGGTTACGTTAAAAACCATATAAAGACGTTTTGGATCATATAGCTTCAAAAAATTTTTGGTTTCAGTTTTCAGAATCTAAATCTTGAAAAATACAAACTTTTTCTTTTTTCACGACTTTTAAACTATGTCCACTGGATTCTGTGTTAAAAATTTGGCTACGAAGATGTACTGTAACATACAATTCCAAAAATAGAGTTTGAGGTTTCAGGTATTAGATGAAACTTCGGAAAAACCAAAAAAAATGTAAAATCTTAGGGTTAAACAAATCACCATCAAATGCTTTGTATATAAATAAACTATAGACAGTTAATACAGCATACCAATCACGGAGAACTCACTTGTAACTTGAGGATTGAGAAACTAAAACTAAAAAAACCCCAAAACTATACTCTATCATTGACCTTGAAATTACCATAATTGAATTCCACTTCGAAAAATACCCTATTAAGTTGTACTGTAACGTACAATTTCAAACAAAAAATTTTTATTTTGAGTTCTCAGAATCTGAAACTAAGAAAAAACAAAAAAATCTTCAGTGATGGTTTTCTGTGCTTTAGTATTTTTCAAAAAAATTTTCAAGAAGTTTCTGTGAAAAACTTCCGATAATTTGGAAACTGCTCGAAACAAAACTTCATTAATAATCGAAAATCAATTATCCCACTTGGACGCATTTCCCCCTGGGGGTAATATGATAAGATGACAGGTCTATTGTTCTCACTCTTTTTTAGGTACGTCTTTGGAAAATTGATAAAAATAGGCTATACGTAATCTTTATACATTGGTACGTCTTTTTGCCCCCTGTCTTGCTGAGATATAATTACTTAGCTATAAAAGTTACAAAAACAAAATAATTTTTTGTTCCACATCGCAAATTGACTGTTAACGATGGCTTTAGATAATAAAAAGTACTGTTGAGGCTTCCCTCCCTAGGATAGATGACGCGTAGGAATTAAGAGCGCTATATATATTTTTAAAAATCTGAAACATGTAAATTAAAATAACCACTTGGTTAATGTTACATGTTATTAGTTTATTAATCAAATATTATTATTTTCTAATTCATAACAAACTAAGGTTCGGTGTCGTCCTGGCTTTTAATTCTTCAGTTATTGTCTTTAATCAGGTTGGTTTTGATTACGCGTGACGGTAGCATCTTATTTGACTTTTAAGTGAACTGATTTGGTCTGGACCTATGCATATAGTACTAATTAAATGTCATGTATTGCGGACCCCCAAGTAAGCGTACATCTTCCTATGATGCCTGACCATATATTAGACTCTGAAATGTTAGAAAGAGTATGTACCGGACAACAATACAATAGCAGGCAAAATGGCAACAAGAGGCGGGCTTGCTTGTTCTGCGTAGCACAATGTTTGCACTTTCGCATTTGAAAGCATGAGATATATCATATCAATATGTGTGAAATGTAGCACCAAACTATGTTTATGCAAGCTGCCTCGAAAAAGGTTATAAATTTAATTATAGATTTTTGAGAAAGGTTATCAAGTTTTTGCTCAAACGTGTTTTTAATAAACATAAACCATTTAGGTTTGAAATTTTTTGCTTTATTGACATTTTGTTTTACTGATCGTAAATTTCTTATTTTTCTCAGACAGAACGCTTCGGTCAAAAGTTGCTGTAGAAGTTTGCATTATTTTAAGACTATAATGTTTTCAAGTTTTTATCTAGATAATTAAAAACCAAAAATCATCAAGGAAACAGCGAATTCAAATCATGTGTATTCAGTGAAAACCTTGTCATGGACTTTTTTTCGTGGCTATGAAATTTGGATTCAAAAATTCACAATACTGGAAACAATAAAATTATTTGCAATTAATTCAATTAATTTCATTGATTTCATGGTTGGATTCATTACTACTGATGTTTCACAATCGATCAGGCAAATGAGGTAACACAGTTGAGAGAAAAAGGTTGCACAATAGCACACACACCATTTGTTATTATAAATGGTCATAGCGAAAAAAAGTCACGTGCAAAAAGTGCTGAAAAGAAAATTTAAATTATTCGACAACTGTCTGTTATTTTTTGATTCGGATAGAAAACAAATTGATCATCAGTGATAAGTTTAATTTTGAAATTTTGCTGTAAAATATTTCCTGAAAAACGACGGAATAGTTGTTAAAGAACATAAGATGCCGACCAATTGAAGGCTGAATTATATAAATTTGATTTCAATAAAATAATGATATCAGCAAAGAGAAATTAAATCAGGAATTTTTTTTGGAAAAGCAATTGCTTCATAGGTAAATCAAACAACTGAAAACATAAAAGCAACTGCTTGTTAACAATACAGGGTCCTCTTCAATGTTGAGCAGGCAAATCATCAATAAGCACTATAAATAGGAGAGCTAGAACTGAAAAAATATCCAAAATTTTTCGAACTTTTTCATTGCCATGAAAGTTGTCAGAATCATGTAGTGTGATACAAAGAATAAAAGCTCAGCACCAATTGAACTCTTTCTTTTTTAAATGCAGTCGGGAAGAAAACGATTTTGATAAGTGGATAACAGTAAAAATAGCAGTCAAAGCACCGAATGTCAACAAAACTCTTTCTACAGAAACAGCTTTTCGCGCCCTATATCTAATTTTTGCGACCCATTCTGCTGTTCGGACTCATAGTTGTTAAGAGTTGGCCGCAAAATCGTTTTTCAAGCAACCTCAATATCCTTGCGATGCATGACAATTTTTTGTTGACTGGATACATGAAGCGGCTCAAATGATCTTGGTTACTGTGTTAATGATTGAGTGACATTTGAAAAGAGAATTCCAATATTGGCATAAAATGTGATAAAAAACTAAGTTTATCAAATTTATTTTTCAAATCTCAGTCTAGCTCAAAAAGTAACCAAAGCAGAAACTTTCTATGTTGTTCGTTTTTCGGTCAATTGCGCCTGCAGGCCAATTTCATGCTATCGCTAAAACAATTTTTCTTAGTTTTTCATGTTCGATATGAAATGTGTTCATTTTTTTTCAAAAGATTTTGTAACAACCACAAAAACACAGATCTCAATGTTTTCTCCCTGTTTCTTAGTTCTCAAATGTCGCACAGGAACTTGACATCGAATAAAAGTTTCGCTGAAAAGGGATAAAAATGCGCTAAAAATTCATAAAATTGGCTTAACATTTGTTGAAAATTTGTGTCAATTTTCTCAAATAACGCAGGTTTTTGTATTTTGCTTTAGATGGAGGCATTGATTAAAAGATATATTCTTTTTTCCATAATACCATCGAAAAAACTTTAACTGACTGAACTCATTTAATTGTGACTAAATTTTAAGCTAAATTTGTTAAAAATTTGGGCTATATTACCTTAAATAGTGGTTCAAAATTGTTGTCGAAGTTTTTTTAGAAAAAGGAAAAATGCTTAAATTTCTCTTTGTAGTAAGATTCTAGACAGAGAACTTTAAATTGATACGACAAAAGGCCGTCTGGGATTCCCTCAAAGAAGTCAAAAATTGACTGCACAAAAGAGTGGGGCTAGCTTAAAGTTCTCGCATTTTTTCAAAAAATGTGGGAACAAAGATGGCGTCGTTTCGAGTGCTGTAAGTCAAACGTGTGTGGTCTCCTAAACTGGTTCACCAGGCATTGCAGTTGCGTTTCAGTGTCTGGAACTTTGATGGAAATCATAGAGACATGAAGAGAAATTAAGAAACTGTAGCTCGGAGATTGTGCTCTTTCCAGGGACGCACCTTCAAGAGTGACGGTACTTCAGTTGCGGAGCTTCGAGTACAAAATTTTAAAAAGCAGAAGTTTTCACAATAATCTTAATGACAAATATTTATTGGCTCGCTTACAGCAGTTGATGGTCCAGCTCAACTGTAGCGCGCACATAGGTTTCAACAGTACATAAATCGTAAAAGCTAAAAAAGATAAATTGTCACTTAAAATAATCCACTAATTGGTAAACATTAACACATGCTCGTGTAAATTCATTCAATCATGTCCTGGAACTGCGCAAGCAGCGGCCAATGTATTTGATAACGTTATAGTTTAGATAGAAGTTGTGTAGAAATGGTTCTCATGGCAGTTTGAACTCATTTCCGAGAGACACGGGAGTACAATTAATGTAATCGAGTTATTGAGAGCAATCGCTCGAGGCAATGCTTCCGGGACAAAGTTGCACCGAAAAAGAGAAATAACATAGTCAGAAGCTCGCTGTCGTAACTTGTAGGGATGCGCTTATTCCATGTTCGACGGGTTGGACGTCAATAAATTTTCGTTCTTAGCGATTGGATGTCGTAGTGCTAAACAGTCTGGCCTACAATTGGCTCTGCTATCCGACAAGCCTCTCCAAATTGCTGTCGCATGTCCGTTCTCCGTCACGTTATCCGACACAGTCCGGTGTTATCAGTTATGGCGAAAGATGTTTCTCATGTATGGACGGCTCTAAGCGGCAGAACTACGAGCGGGCAACCGCTCACAGGATCCGTACACAGATTGCGAAAATTGGTTGTTTGCGGCGGGATCAAGCAAGCCCAGTCTCTCTGATCCCTAGTATGAATTTGACTGGGAAACACAAAATTGCCCTGCTTCTTCTCCATCCTAAGCGGCATTGAAACAACCCCGGCTCAACGCCTTGTTCCATTTGTCACCGTACCAACTGGAATCAATAGGCGTCTGGTGCGGCCGCAGAGGATGGGTCATCCTCCACATCTGAATCGCAGAAACTTACAGTCCACAGAGCAACAATTTCGACAGTAGGCGCTGCTCTTGGTGCAAGACAATAGAAGCAAATTCAAGGGAAATTTTTGCCACTCACGACAACACACACCTCAACATTCCTCAACTGAATTGTAATGGTCTCAAACAAAAACTAGACAACATCATAGACTGGATGCAAACAAATAACATCCGAATAGCTGCCATTCAGTAGACCATTTTCAATGAAACATCCGATATCGAAAGCCCACTTGGCTACTGCATAATTCATGAAAATAGGCCCAAAGAAGGAGGCAAAAATGTAGGGGTAGCTTTAAGGACGCAATTCTGTTTCAAGAATTTAAACTTAAGACTTTTGACAAACACCTAGAAGTCCAATTTATAGAAGGCACCGCAGGTGGTAATAACGTCAAGCTAGTGAACACCTACATACCACCTTCGTATAATTGTGATGCAGTATACAGGACATTAATCAACAAACTACTCGAGTTAGATGACTGCTATATTGTCGGTGATTTGAATGCTCACAGCCCTCTAAGGCACTCGAAACTACCGAAGGACACAAGAGGAAACAATATTGCAAGTGATATAGACCTTTCTAATCATGTAGTGTTAAACAAAAAGGCAGCATAACAGTAACTGATTCTTGTAAAAGCCCCCGGGAAATCAGTCTCGCCAGCTTAAGTATAGCAATGAACATCAACTGTCGCACGGAACATCAACTGTCGAACATTCACTTAAAAGTCCAACAAATGGTTACCACGCAGAACGCCATAAATGCAGCGGCTGGCAGGCATATCCCACAACGCATAATCAAAACAGTGGTTGCCAATTGTCCCAGCGAAGCAGTAAAGATTTCTGAACGAGATGAAATTCAAGGAAAATATCAAGGGGAGCCCAAAACAACGCAACTAATCCATGAAAAAAACAAGTTTGTTGAAAGTCAAAAGCGCAGAAAGTTGATCGAGTTTGTACAAACACTCACTCACAGAGGTAGCTGTTTTAAACTCTGCAGCATAGTCAAATGAATTTCAATTAACGTTAAACCACTTGCAAACAGCCGTATATTTTGACACAAAGAAAACTACTCCTCGCTATGATCCAAGGAAATGCGCCAACAAGTTTAACCAACAATACACTCCACACCCCTAGAAAAATGAAAAACAGAAAATAGCAACACTGAGAACAATCAGGAAAGTGGAAATAGGGGGCAGAATGGTTAATTTTAACACAGTGAATGAAGCTATAAGAGACAAAAAGAGAAGAGAGGCGCTGGAACCAGATAGAACAGCGCCAATCCACTTACACCTTCTAGGCTAAATAGCAATGAGATGCCACACTGACACCATAAAATTTTCTTTAAACAGTTCAAAAGACCCGAACGTCTGGAAAGTTGGCAGTGTTATACCCCTACACAAGCCGGGAAAACTCAGCCGAATCTGAAAACTTCAGACCAATTGCACTCCTCTCCAACATTGCAAAACTAACAGAAAGGACTTACTAAAGGAGTTAAAGGCAGGTTTTCTTACGTAGATTGTAACAATATGAAATCAAAGTGGAGAAAATTCAAACAGGGTGTCCCCCAAGGTAATGTATTATCGCCAATGCTCTTCAACATCTACATGCGAAAGCTGCCTCTACTCCCGAAAAATACAAGCATCACGTCTTACGCTGATGATATAACTTTAACTACTTCTTACCCACAGGTTGGAAAATTATGTGACATAATAAGTCTATACCTAAATGCTTTTCACAACTGGCTGAAAACAAGAAAAATTAAGTTTTCTGCCAAAAAGTCAAGTGCAACTGTTTACAACTTGAAGCAAGGAGGTCAAGTTTGACCCACACCTCACTATAAACAATATCAATACCAGTTAAGTCCAAAGTACTCAACTGAAGTAAGAAAATCACGAACTTGAATTTAATCGACCTGGGGGAAAGGCACGTAGAGGTAGCCAAATGGCTGGACCTAATACCATCAGTCCCACACGACCTCACTGCGAAAACTAATCCGCCTTCTTGCCTCTTTCCCCTGATTTTGACGGTGCTTCTCCCAGTCCCCCTGACGCGGGGACCGCATGTCATTAACCATGGCGTAGATGCAGAAATGTTGCCGCACCACATTCAAGTTGTGGATAGGTAGTCACACACCACTACTAAAAGTACCTATTATCTTTATGATACAAATGCAACCAGGGTGCCATTTATAAGCGGCAATAAGCGCCTTTATCCCGCCAAAATTACCAGAGAAATGCGACTCTGTGCGGCAGTTACGAAAGCAACAACGACGTTCAGAACAGAAGTTGTGAAGTACTTGAATTGCCTAAGAATAGAACCAACAGGTTTCTTGGAGAATTTCCTTTTATACTAATCCGATTGAGGAATCGTTTTAACAAGCACTGAATTTGCCAGTCTGGCTGGTCTGAAAAACCGACTTCTGAAGAAGTTGTGCAGATTCGTTATCGTTATCAATATGATGTACCACCAAATAACGTAAACCACATTTTTAACTGAAGTAAGAGCACCCACCACGGACCTGAAAGTGATTCACTTGTGGGAAAGAACAGTAGAGCTGGTCAAATGGCTGTACTTAATACAATAAGTCCTACACAACCTCACTGCACAGAATAATCCGCCTTCCTTGCGCCTTTCCCCTGATGTTGACGATGCCCTTCCTGGTCCCTTTAACCCGGTGACCGCAAGTCATTCACCATCGCTTAGATGCCGAAAAGCCGCTGCACAACAAGCAAGTTGTGGATAGGCAGTCACACACGCTACTTCTAAATATACCTATTATTATTATGATACAAACGCAACTAGGGTACCAGATAAAAACGGCAATAAGCGATTGTATCCTGCCAAAATTATCTGCGAATTATAGCTCTGTGTGACAACAAAAACACAGCGAAAGGTTCCTACGCACGTCCAACATGCTTGTTTGATAACACGGCTTCGAAAAAGAATTTTTTAAAACAACTACAGTGTGTATCTGAAAGCAGTCTATAGTTTAGTGCGATGCTGTACATGTTTGTGCACATAACTCAAATTTAGCACTGCAGCTGATTGAGCTGGAAGATGCAGAACTTATTGGTATGGGAGTTTATACTTAGTTTAACCATGAGTATGTAAAAGACCTCTCCTGGATTCGTCAATAGGCATGTAGAACTGTTTCGGTGAAAGCATTTTTTTGAACTTATGTCGACAAAAATAGACAAAAACTGCTGTCTTGAAGTAAAATTTTGTGACACAGCAATATGGCTCTATTTGAAGCGCGAAAAGACATGAGCAACAGAGATACAAGCCTAAGTCGGCTGACGTAAGACCAACATTGTGGGCGGTTTCTGTCAGTGACTATGATTATGACTACTTTTATTTTGTAGATTATGAGTACTGTTTTGACTACCGCTGCCCAGGTTTAGGTGCGCGACCATAGACTGCTCTTATCAGACCATTTGGGTCGCACACTGGTGGCGTGGTGCGACCAAAAATACATGGTCTGGGAAACGCTTGAGTCGCACGATGGTCTGGACAATGGTCGCTCTATGGTCTGATCAGAGGGCAAAGTCGCACTTTAGACTGATCATAGGTCGCACGAAAATCTGGACAATGGTCGCACTAGGGACTGATCAGAGACTAAAGTCTAGACACAAGTTTCCCCAAAATTTGACCACAGAGCATTAACTGACCATATATATTTGACTTCAGTTTTTTGTCACTGTTTTTGATAGCCCAAAAAAAATTGCAGGCACTTCAATATGACTTTCTGTTTATATTACTATCACTCAGTTTTGTCCTAACCTTAACAAGATATACTAATTTATTAGATTTTAAGTCGAGGAGTATATAGGTTTAAATTGAATAATTTAAACAAATAACAACGGTTTATGACATGTATTCAAGAATGGTCTGATCAGAGCGAGCGTTGGTCGCACTAAAGTTGCACAAGTTTTTTGGGTCGCACTATGGTCGCACAAATTCTTGGGTCGCACTACGGTCTGATCGCACTGTGGTCTGATCAGAGGGCTTTGGGTCGCACGATGGTCTGATCAGAGGTCTTTGGGTCGCACTATAGTCGCACGATTTCTTGGGTCGCCTTACGGTCGCCTTACGGCCTTGGGTTGCACGATGGTCTGTTCAGAGGGCAAAGTCTGGGAAATGGTCTGATCAGAGCGGTCTAGAGTCGTGCACCTAAATCTGGGAACGGTTCACGATGTCAATATAGTGGAAAGTTATTCAAAGCGTGAGTTAAAGGTATCACAACATCCGCTCAAAAATCCCAATAAAGCAGGCACGGTCCAGAGTAGATTGAAAGAGAAGCAAAAACTAACGATGCACCTTGAAGTAGTTAATGCAAAGATGTCTTAACTTACTTCAGAACTTTATCTAAGCACTTTTACTTTTCATGCAATGTCAATTGGCCGTACCGGATGCAGTCCAACATGCTTGTTTGATAGCACGGCTTCGAAAAAGAAGATTTTTTTTTTAAAAAAAAACTACAGTCTGTATCTAAAAGCAGTCTATAATTTAAGCGCGATGCTGTACATGTTTGTGCACATTACTCAAGATTACGGCTTCAGCTGATTGAGCTGAAAGATGCATAACTTAATGGTATGGGAGTTTATACTTACTTTTACCATGAGTATGTAAAAGACCTCTCCTGGATTTGTCAATAGGCATGTAGAACTGTTTCTGTTTCGGTGAAAGCAATTTTCTGAACTTATGTCGGCAAAAATAAAAAAAAAACTGCTGTCTTGAAGTAACAATTTGTGACATAGCAATATTTGAAGCGCGAAAAGACATGAGCAACAGAGATACAACGCTGACGTAAGACCAACATTTCTGTCGGTGACTATGATTATGACTACGATTATTTTGGAGATTATGACTCCTTTTTTGACTACCACTACTGGCACGGACAATCCAGTCGTCGACGATTGGCACCCGTGCCTCAGGATTTTGCGCCTATGATGAGAAAACTGCTCAAAGACATATTTGGTGAGGTTACGTCCCCGGATGACCAACAAAAGCCAATAATTTTCCGTTGAAAACGTCGGTATACTTTGTCCGAGAACTGTCATCAGTGATATAGTGGATATTAATATGCACGTGCATCCGGTTGATCTCTCAGATCCAACAAGCAAAACCAGAACTTAGAACATTTGAAATATGAATCATTAGCACCCAAATTTGAACCCCCCCCCCCACATTTTTTTTTAAATCAGTGCTGTTATCTACAAGAAGTCGACTCAGCAGTGTGTTGCTGTGGGGGCCGAAGTCCCACCGAGTGGAACAACTCTATCAGTCTCAAGTTGCAGATTCCCCGGTGAGATAATTCCAGTTTTTGGTACTGTGGCAGTCTATGAAGAGAAGATGTAGTATATTGTTTTCTTATAAACAGTTTTTCACACGCTCAAAAATGAACTACAATTTAAGAGCAAAAGAAGCTTTGACAATTGAAAATTCACCTAAGACAGACATTCGTTCCGAGAATGAGGTAAATCCCATCCCAAGCAGTGGTTTAACTCAACCGATGTCCAACCTTACAATAGAAAATAAGTTCCACATTTCACCTGGCTCTATTTTATTCATTCCTGACACAGCCGACAAATTATATAAGATCCAGGTATTAGAACATCTTTTGGAAGAAACGAAAGTAAGATACATTGGATGGGGCCCTGATTACGACTCTTGGATCAACTCAAAATCAATATGGTCCTATTGGTGTTTCAAAAAACCTTTAAGTAAATTGAAAAGAATCTCCAAGGAACTATCAGACAAAATTGACGATCTGCTAATTAATGCCGAGAGCGCATTCTATGTAAACGAAGCATTAACCGGTTTGAACTCCGAAAGAATTAGAACAGATGGCAACCTTCCAGATATAAAAACGTTGCTTCACACTAAAGTCCCGACTATCCGCTATGTCCCTATCAATGTACGGTACAAATGGTCAGAGCTTTTCTCTGACGTCATTACTGATTGCATTGAAGATCCTAATACAGAACTAAATTGGAGAAAACTCTTCGGATTGTCTAAATGCATTTTACGTGCCAGTAACAGAGGCGGGCAAAAACACGAGGCTAGAAAAAAATAATCGCTGGAACAGCGGAGACTTTGGAGGGCTATGGAACGAAGCTTGCTCTTTGAAACAATCAAAACGATCAAACGATACAAACTCCGAAGAGATTATCAAACGTGCAAAAAATTTGTGCTTCCAGGGCCAATATGGCAGAGCAGCAAAAGTTTTGGCTTCTGATGGTTTTGCACCAGTCAACAAGGCAACTCTCGATAGTTTGAAAAAAATTGCATCCCCCTGAAGTAAAGCCTATTGTAGTCCAAAATTTTTCATCACAAGCCTATCAATTCAGTGAGGAAAACGTTTCGGAACAGCTGAACTCGTTTTCAAGATTTACAGCAGCTGGTCCTTCAAAAATGTTTCCCGAATATCTTCTGCATGCTGTACAGTGTACCGCTTCAGATCAGTCACAAGTTGCTTTGAGAGTACTGACTAAGCTTGTAAACATAAGCTGCCGTGGGGAACTTCCCGAATTTGTTTCACAAGCTCTATGTAGTGCATCTTTATCAGCCTTGCTGAAAAAGAAAGGCGGTATTCGCCCTATTCCAGTCGGAGAAGTCTTGAGAAGGCTAATAGCTAAATATTTAGCAAAGGAAGCAAATTCAGAAGCAAAGGAACTTTTCCAGAGCCTGCAATTGGGTGTGGGAGTGAAGGGAGGAGCGGAAGCCATCATACATTCGACTAAGATTTCGTATGAAAAAATACTCACCTCGTCCAGTTCCTCGGGTATTTTGCAAATTGACTTTTGCAATGCATTCAATTCGATAAAACGCAGTGAAATGCTGAAAGCCGTTGCAAATTCAATGCCAGGCATTGCTGATTTTACCAATTCCTGTTATTCACAACACAGCCAATTATTCTATGACAAATTTGTTGTTAGCAGTGAAAGCGGTATTCAACAAGGCGACCCATTAGGCCCTTTGCTTTTCTCTCTGACGCTCTGGCCCATTATAGAGAAAATTCAGGAAACTGCGCCAGAGCTTCAACAGCATTCCTGGTATCTAGATGACGGTGTCTTGGTGGGCTCAGAGGACGATCTCATTAGATCTTGGGATCTTTTATGCCAGCTCGGACCAGATCGCGGCCTCCACATCAGGTTCGATAAGTGCGAACTGTGGTCCACGATAGATTTAGACAGACTGGATACAAGAATAAAACGAAATGAGATTTCGGGCCTTGAGGTTCTTGGAGCTGCGTTAGGAACCCCCAGAGTTTGTCTGCATGAAACTTAACGAAAGGATAGGGAAAATAGGGGTACTTTTCGAAAAGTTGGACTATCTTGATGACCCTCATTGCGCCCTAGGTATCCTACGCCACTGTATTGGGTCCCCCAAAATGGTGTATTCTTTGCGTTGTCAAACGCCCACACGTCCAGTTATTAAATCCCTAAAAGAATTTGATGCCCAACAGCGCGAAAAACTTGAGAATATCCTTGGAACTGTTCTTCCAGAAGAATCCTGGACTCAAGCAACCCTACCCATAACCCTTTCAGGTTTGTGTGTTCGCCAATGCCAAGCCCAGTATAAAGCATCATACGTTGGCTCTGTTCTCTCCTCTGAAGATCTTGTTTCCAAAATAACCGGTGAGAGCCCGAGAAACTGCCCGAAAAAGTGAGAGCCCGAAAAAGTTTTTCAGGATCTTTATTCCAGTATAGCACAACTGGACATTTCAAACCTCTCACAAAAGACGATTCAGCATTCTCTTGATAATGAAAAGATTCATGTTCTCAAAGAGAATCTAGCTTGTGAGAGAGAATTCGCCCGACTTCTCTCATTGTCTGTCCGACATGCTCGAGCTTGGTTGTCTGCTCCCCCCATTCCAGCTCTTGGGCTTCATATGGCACCCAATGAGTTTAGAATTAGTGCAAAGTACAGGTTGGGTGTCCCTGTCTACGACGCCGAAAGGAAGTGCCCGTTCTGTAAAGCAGGAGTTCTTGACATCTATGGGGATCATGCCATTGCGTGTCACGGTCGGGGAGACGCAATTGCAAGACATGACCGTATTCGAGATAAATTAGTGTCTGCTTGCTCATCTGCGAATCTCTCACCAGTAGTGGAAAAAAAGAACCTAATTCCAGAAAACCAGTCACGCCCTGGAGACATCTTTGTCCCTACATGGAAAGCGGGAAAACCTGCTGCATTTGACGTAACTGTTACTTCGTCGCTGCAATCCAACTCTCTCACTAATGCGGCTACAAAGGCAGGATACGCACTTGATGCAGCAGATGAAAGAAAATATTGTCTCCACGACTATAACTGCGCAAAGATGGGAATCACATTTGTTCCCCTTGCAATTGAAGTCCTTGGCGGGATATCGGCAACCTTCAAGAAAACACTCAAGCGGTTGGCTGTGTTAAGTGACAATCGTTCCTTCCAAGCGCAGGGGTTGTCTGTAGCTTTCTGTAAACTAATGCAATCCTTGTCAATCACCGCTATTCGGGGATCAGCGGAAATGTTGCTGGCACGGGCTCCATAGCAGACTGTTTTGCTTTTTGGGTGCTCGACTGCTCGGAGGGGAGATGGTTGATCCAGTACTGTTGCAATCATTGTCGACAGATATGATCAAGGGGTCTGCCTCAATGATTTTGACCCGCACTTTATGGCCAGATTTAACAAATTCAGAATCAGAAGAGTCGAGATTGGTCCTTTAATGATAAGTCGCCAAAACGATTGCAACAAACGGGAGACTTATCAATGTGCAGTTGTTGAATTTTTTATTCTTACCTGACCAAAGTGGGGAGAATAAAAACATACATTTTACATGCGAAAAATTAAAAAATGCCGACGAAATGAGATTCATAAACTGTTGATCTGTTGTATTGACAATCACCGTTTTGTTAACCAAGTTAATTATTTTTGGTGTTTACTTTAATTTACGATATAGTGGTGATCAGTAAAGACTAGTGACCAATTGTGTCTGTTGTTATTAACTTCATTGAAATCCGCTAAAGTCACGTTTTAAAGGTCGATACAGGTGGAACAAATTTTAAAGTAGTTGAGTTCCGAACGGTTATTGCGTTTACTTTACTGTTTTGTACGCATTTAGCAAACGTGGATCTCATGAGTCTGCGGACATCATGACATTCTCGCATTTTTTAACGCATGCAGTCACTGTTCAGACATCCGAAATTTGCAGCGGTGTTTTGTTTACATATAATCAAATAATAATAATAATAATGACTTCAAACCAAACATGGTTTCCACCATCTTGGTTTTTTCGCCACTTAGGGGAGGTTCAATTTTGATTTAGGTTTTGTAATGGATCACATCCAGAAGGATAGCAGTAGTATCTGAATTTAGATATTGCGTGCTCCTCAAATAATGTCATTTTTCTTTGGAATGTTTTGAGAATCATCAGAGTCGTATACCAGAAAAGATTGTAGGAGAATGAAAAAAGCATTGTTATACGTAGCTACACGAATGAAAAATCATTTTGTCCCATGGATTGCTTTCGCGTTTAATGGTTTTTGGAACACAAAGTTTACGCTTTCTTGATTGTATCAAGATTTGTGGTTGCCTCATTCGTAGAAATAAGAGTTCTGTAACTCATACGAGCAATCAGATCTGGTAAGAATGTTCACCTAAATCGAACTGCACAAAAGAACCCAACTAGAGCCTTCTCTGCAAAAGAATGATGAAAGCATTTATTAAACCAAAAAAATACTTAAAAAACAGGCGACCACAATGAATGACTTGCATGGCTAAGTTCCCGAAACTGTTGCCTAGTTGAAATATGATCTCTTAAACATACTGAGCCGTGTTTTGCTGTCTTTTTGAGAATACCTTTAGGTTGTTATTTTTGTGAGCCGAAGGAAATAATAGAGAAACAGGTGCTGTTTAAGCGTTTTCAACAGTCAGTTACAGTCACATGTACAAATTAATTTATTTTACGACGAAACTCATTCTTTGCCTGAAAACAAAAGCAGGCCAGTAACAGTTTATCGACAGCTAAAATGTGCAAAATAATCAAATTTTGGATCTTCATTCTTAAACTTTCTCGATTTTGCTTTGACGAACTCCTACTTTTTAAAACGTAATTTTCACATTGGCTATACAGATTAGTTATCGATTTTTTTGTCAAAAGGTGTATGTAGGCAGTGCTTGTCTAAAATGACTAGTTTTGTTCTATTGGCCAAAAACGCCAAAAAATTCTGCGTGAAGAAATGCAAGATGCAGTACGTACTGATATAAACAACCCTAAGAGTTAGACGCGAATGGACCAAAATATAACTTTTTTACGCGACGATTTTCGGAACTTTTCTTTGAAATTGCTTTGATCATGAGTACAACTCATGAGCAAAATTGGTGACGTCTTAACAAATAGACACCAAATTTAAGAAATTTCAACGAATATGATTGGTTGATAAATTTAAAGCACTGTACCTTTATGCGTTCAATTAGCCTAAATTGGGCATCGCCTAATGTTAGATTTTATTTTTACCGCATCTGGCCATGCCTCAGCGGCCCGTGGGACTTATGAATCTCACAACCGAACATGAGATTAGTTCCCCCAAAAAAGATAAGTTTTCTATTTCGGCTTATCGCGATTTCTGGGCAATTTTATGTTAAAACGTTTATCCTATTTTAAAACATGGAGAAGTTTTTGAGCAATCACCCAATCAGAAAACAATATTCCCATTTTCTCAATTGGGAAATTGATTGACCTGCAGTAAAATTTCTTTATTTTGGTACTTCTGAGATTTTCTCTAGCGCCAGCAAGAACGTAGGATTCAATAATAGTGAAAAACTTAGCAAAGCTTTTTTCTGAGAAACATTTTGATTCAAATTGAAAAATAATTTCTCAAAATTCCGACCATATTTGATGAACTTGCTCAGTGTCGATATAGGCTTGAGTTCCATCCTGGACTGCACAATTGGAATTCACACCAGGGTGTTGAGTCTAAATGTCTAAAAGGGAGCTAACGAAAGAGTCTCGTTCAGATTTTCCTGCGTTCTCCAGAGTTGCGTGCGTTCATGGTCAGACTTCCGTGCATTTTCCAATGTTTCTAGACTACAAAGAAAGATTGAGTACAATTTCAGTGCTAACTCTCTGGACTGCAGAAGCTCGATGCGAAGAAGACAACATGGCAAGACCTTATATCTTCATCAGAAATAACCATCGCAGATGATAAGCATGAAGACAAACATAACCACGCACACTAACACAAACAAGGAGGCTCGGTAATGTGCGTGCGCACATAATGTTCCGAACCCGCTCATCCACATTCTTGATTTAATTGGCTACCAGATGATAAAGAGAAAGAAAACTTTCGAAAACTTACATATCGTTCAATAAATCTTTAATGGAATCCAATAATGCCACGCTAGAGGGCCGATAAAATTTGCTGTTAATAGCACTAACAGAAAAGAGAATAATAAAAATGAAAAAAACATTGATTACGACTAAAACTCGATGTCCATTTTTTAAAACAAATCACATGAAAATCATACTTGCATCAGATAAAACCTCAATAGAAAACTAACATATACTTCATGAAAGAAATATGGGACCTGTCCTCAATGCGACTGGATAACTGGTCGACAAAAAAAAGGAAAAATGTGCGAAGTTAAACGATACGTTTCTATTTTTGAAAATAATTAATTTCAAAGTGGTTATCATTAGATATTAACCAAAATCACTAAGATGCTCACTTGTATTTCCAGAGGAACCAATTGAAACCTGTTGTTATCCAGTTTACGTCACACGACCACAAGAAGGAGGACAAATACCGGCAAAATTAAAGAAGTTCAATTAAACCTTGCGCGACAATTGCAGTGAAGCCATTAAAACCATAAACTAGTCACACAGAGCATTTAAAACATTCAATTGCGCTAAATTTTAAAGCCAACAGGACCTAACATTAATGCTATAAACTAAAGAGAATTCAAAAACCCTTTAAAATTTACGAATATAGGAAAACGTCAAACATTCTGACGAAATCTGGGAATAGCCGTAGTAACAAAGCCGAGAAATAAATGGTCGAAAGTAAAACCAATGTAAAGATTAAATTTTTGCTCACTGGAAACGGTTTGTGACCTGTCCTTACAGAGTCTAAGCTAAAAGGCGACCGAAAAAGGACTTAAAAATGGCGACGAGCAAAAATGTTTTTGAAGCAAAAAATTTCAAACATAACAGACATACGATTTCAATAAAAAAATATGGATTGGGTTGCAACACCTCATGTGAATCGGATTGGGCCTGTTATTAAGGAGGCTAAGTCACAAGGCTCCAAAATATCAGCAAATATAGGCAGAAGCCAAAACTTCAAACAATTTTACGACACCACAATTTTCAAGGCACCATAATTACAAGACGTTAACTGCAAGAAGCGTAAATCATCACCTGCTTCTCATCTGAACATCAACGGTTCTTCTCCATAAAAGGACTACGAGATGACAACAAAAAGAAACCCAAAGATTGGACAGTAATGAGATCTCAAAAGTTGTATATAAATAGATATGGTCGAAGCCATCAGTCAAAACATATATCGAACAGAGAAAATAATTTTTGAATCAACAAAAATAATCGTGACTTATTGGTGAGATTGAGCTACAATGTGACGAAAATGAGACCAAAAAGGAGACAAATGAATTTTTTTTGGAAAAACAATTTAATTTGAAAGTCATTAAAACGAATAGATATAAACTGAAATCTGTAAATAGGTTGAGTTATGTGTCCTGAGGAAGCAATTGAGACTAACATTATCAGGTATATGTCTTACAACAACAAAAAAGACATCTATTTTTTGCCAGAGAGCTGTGTCTCAGCCCAAAAGCATAAACTTTTTTTAAAAAAAAACAATTGACATTTTCAGATACGATTTTTTACAATGCTGCCTGATTTCCTAATTATTTTTCTATAGTTGAATCTCTCAAAAATGTGGTAAATTGATAAGTAAACAAAATGAACCTAGAAAGTGAGCAGTTATGTTAAAAAATATTGAAATCTCTTTGTATCAGAGCCAGGGATTGATCAGTTGAATAAAAAACCGTTACAGACATTAACCGATAACTCACAAGAAATGGGTTTCCATCTGTAGTTATAATGGGTTTCCATCTGTATATCAATAACACTACTTTTATCAGTTTTAACATATTTTAACAACGTTTTTGAAAACTTTCTCAAAAAAAAGAAAAATGTGATAAAAAAGCGGAATATATATCTTTCTATGAAAAGTAGTGTGTTGTAGCCCGTACTCAATCCATATGCAAAAATTCACTCACGCAAAACGGCAAATCCATGAAAGAACAGCAAACAAAAATCCTTGCAGCAACGGGAAAAGTTCTGTATATAAAATAGTTAGAATCAGGTTTTGTCTTTTCATATTTGTCAACTTCCTTTTTTGACACTGTAAATTTTTCAGCGTTGTTCTTGCAACAGATTTTTTTAAAAAAAATTGTAGGTAGTTATTACACCTGGAAATTTTTTTGTTCCGAAGTCTGTGGCCAAATGATAAATTTTCAGTAGAGATCAAAAATGAATCAAAGAAAGATTCATCCAAAACTAAACTGATTCGTGATTATGTTCTTTTCATTTCAGAAGACACCAAGGGTTATTTTTCTGTGTTCTTGTTCGTTCAAATCAGTAGAGTTACCGTTATTGTATTTTTTCCCACATGTTTGCGCATGGTGTGAGTTAGGGATGCCAGCTCACTATTGTGTAGAAAAGTGTGATAAAGGGGAGGTGGGATAATGTGCTTATGAATGAATATGTGTGTGAAAGCGGCGTTTGTGTATGTATACGTGTGTGTGTGTGTGTGTGTGTGTGTGTGTGTGTGTGCGTGCGTGCGTGTGTGTGTGTGTGTGTGCGTGCGTGCGTGCGTGTGTGTGTGTGTGTGTGTGTGTGTGTGTGTGTGTCTGTTTGCGTGTTACCTGTGCGAATAATTGCATGCCAGCTTGTGTGTGTGTTTGCGTTCGTGGTTTTGTTTTTGTCTTTATGATTAATATCTGCTAATGTGGTAGCTAAATGGGGATATAAGGTTTTCCATTGTTTTTTTTTTGCATTGAGATTCGGCAGTCCATTTTTAAACGAATGTTAGTCACGAGGAAGCACTATAGGTCACAAAATTTGCGTTTCGTTAAGGTGCGGGTGGTTCTTGTCTGGTTTTAAAGCAGATTGAGAAAGCTGTTGGATTTCTTTGTTCATGCACCGCACTTTGACCTCTGTTTTTGCTGTTAATAGCCGCTGCATTTGTTCCACTTTTGAATAAATATCCCATTCGTTGTTTTTTGATGCCTTCTTCATCAATGGTTCACATTTGTCCATACGTTTGATCTTTGGTACCATGTAGTAAATTTGAACTTAAACTTCCCTAAATTTATGAAATAGACCAATTTTAAATCTTTTTTCTGTTTTTCGCCTACCTTATTATTTTCAAGTACAAAAAACTACATTTTTATCGATTCACATGAGTTCTTTCAGTAAGAAATTTTTTTCATTAAAATTGACGGACTGTTTTTCACAACTTGTCTTGTTTTGTTTTTTCTTAACCTTTGTTTTTGTTAGATTTGAGACATCATGCATTATTTCGACTGAGTTGGACAAGCCGCGTGTTTCTTCATTCATAAATGATCGGTTATTTTGTTCAATGGTGTGAAAAACTAAACTGTTAAAAAATTATCTTTGTTCTCTGAAAATGAGTTTTACATTTTTTAAATCAAAGAGTTATGGTCAATTCATCACTCCAATTGAGGTTTATTATAAGTGGATTCCAGAATTAGTACTTGAGTTATACTTATAGATCAACTAAACGCATCGTTGCAAATGATAGAGACCGGAATTTCTTTGTTTTTCTTAGATCTTTTTAATATTTAATGAAACTTTAAAACTACATGTCCAAGAACTAATCAGAACTATTTTGGGATGATCCTCAGCTATGTTTGTGTCTATCTGTGTCTATGTGAGTTCACATGTGTACATATTTGACTTAAAACGAAAGCGCTATATTGCTTCAAACTTTTGCTCTTCCCAATGCATTCGCTTTTTTTAATCAACAAATGCAGTTGAGACTTCTTATCGCTGAGTTTGAGTTACATGGTGACAAAAATGAGACCAAAGCGGAGACAGTTCAAAAATCTTTTTTTAAGTTAATTTGAAGATCAATAAAACAAATAGATATAAACTGAAATCTGTACATAGGTTCAGTTATATGTCCTGAGGAAGCAATTGAGACCTATCATTATCAGGTATATGTCGTACAACAACAAAAAAAGTGACAAATATAGGCATTTTTTCCACGATTCGGATTATTGTTTATTGGAATTAATGGCTGTTGAGTTCTTTCGGAGTGCTTCACGTATGGTGGTTTTTTATTCAAACTTATATGGTATATAATAAACTTATTTGATTTAATATTATATGTTAATTTCAATGATAGCAAACTTGTAAAATTGTCAGAATGAAGAAAAAACCACGAGTCTTCAAACTCGAGACATAAATGTGTACAACGAAACTTGTAAGATCTAGACAACAAGTTTCGACTGTGTTCTGCAGCTGATGTATGAAAAATATATACTCTTGAAAAAGGAAGTTTCATGTAGTATGATCGCCAGGCCTGCCTGTAAGTGCAATACCAAAGTATAATGTGTTCGCAGGGAAATTTTAAACTCAATTCTTTATTCTTTTTCCTATACTGGAGCTTTTTTTGAGACTAAAATCTTTATTCCTGGATATCAATACATACAATAAAAATGAAAGAATGAACTCGATTTTTAGCTGAAGCGTATATTACTCCTCTATTTGCTCTGAAGTTCGTTTGATGGTAACAAACTGCAAAACCGGGAATAGAACCAACAAATGTATTTGTGACTGAAGACAAGACAATACTTAAATGGAATGTTATTGCAATTCATGCTGACTAGGGAACATCTGGTGCACACAAATACAGTGAAAACTTTGGTACTTAATTTGAATGGATACGCATTCACTATTTTGAAATATTACACTCTGAATGTTTGTTTTCACATCTAAAACACAGTTTTCTGGCGCGTGCAATACTTGCAAACATGTCTTGACTTCAAATTGCAAATGATAATATACTAAACGCTAATCAAATGGGTTGTTCGTGTAGCAAAAAACACCCAGACGACAAAAGTAATTTGGACGAAACATTTGAGGAACCTATTTGCCCAAAAGTTGTTGCCACTGAATCTTCTGCAGCTGCCTTTTTGTTCACAAATTCTGTGAAAGTTACTCCGATACAAAGTTGTGAATCACTTGCAGCTGAACGAACTCCATCAAATGGCAAGGAATCAGACGTTTCGAGGAGCTCCCGAGCTGGATCCGAGGACCTCGGGAACCCTAAGAGGCGCAATGAGTCTGATTTGTATCATCTGAAAGAGGACATCGGATGTCAGACAGTCGAAAGTCTGCCCAACATTATTTCACATGGGAAGATTTTAAATGGATACTACCCCAAATTTTCACCTATTCACGCCGACTTCCTCAAAGCTAAATCACTGGAGATATTCCTTCAACAGAACTGCATACCTCTTGCAAATAGTAAATTATCTAATATGATATATAAACAAGGAGGCTCGGTAATGTGCGATGGCACATAAGGTTCCGACCCCGTTCATCCACAGTTTTGGCATAATTATCTACCAAATGAAGAGCAGATAGAAGAACCCAAAAATTCAAATATTTAAAAAAAAGAGTGTATGAACGAAAAGATAGCCTCCAAAGCAAATAACTCTATGGAATTAAAAATGAATTGTGCATAAGAATGATGAGATATGCCAATATTAAGAAAGCGAGTTAGGACAAACAGCAAAATCAAACAACAACAACAACAATAAACATTAATTACATCAAAAACTTTATGTCCGTTTTAAAAAACAAAACTTAATAACAAAGTCAACATAGCGTCAGATAAAAATGAAATTAAACAAAATAACATGTAATTCACCAGAAAAGATATGGCACCAGTCCATAAAAAGGCTTGGTAACAATTAGACAAAAAAAGAACAAAAACAGTAAAGTTTCAAAAAAATTTGCTTATTTAAAACAATTAATTTCAAAATAATGAAAACCATTAGAATTCAACTAAAATATCTCAAAGGTTTACAATTACCACTGCTTCTGCAGACGGGCATTAACCTGTCTTTTAAAATTTTTTATGCTGTTAAAGAGCAACAAAAAGAAAACAAACAAAAATTCATTTAAATTGCGCCAGAAATTGCTGTCGAAGCCGTAAAGCCATATTTTGGCCATCAAATTAGTTTGATTGCGCCTTCTTTGAACACGGATAAGGTAGTATGTGACCTCTCATTAATGAATCTAGGTAACAAGCAAGCAGAAAAGAAAAAAGGGCAAAAGTAAGTAATACTTGTTTTTTTTTTCGAAACAAAATTTACTTCCAAAGTCATCAAAGCCATTAAATACGAAATAAAAAAAAAATAAATAGGTTCGTGTATTCTTCCTAAGAAAGCCCACGAGACCTAAAATTATCCAGAATATACTCTTACGTCGACAAAAATAACGTCAATTACGACAAAAATCAAAAATTAGTTTACTTTTTTTTGTGAAAAATCCATGTCGAAGCCAGTAAAGTCATAACGAGTTCTTTCAAAACGTTAGATTTTGTGGTATCAATCCCTTTTGACACGTTTTTTTCAAACCAATAAAGTCATAATTGACTTGTAATTAACGAGACTAGGTAACAAATAGACAAGAAAAAGAACAAATTTGCGAAAATGAAAAGAGTTTTTTATTTTGGAAAACAATTGTTTTCAAAGTCCTGAAAGCCATCAGCTATCTACTAATATCAGAATATCGGCTCCTCTGTTTTTCCATAGAAAACCGATGAAACCATCTTACAGGAAATTTCATACGACTAAAACGACAAAGTAAAAGCGACAGTTAAAGACAAAATTAAAAAATTCAATTAAAATCTTCAAAAAAAATAATGTCAAAGCTGTTAAGACCATAATCTATATCTTTCAGGATTTTAATATGATCAATTTTGCCTTATTTGAACGCGGATATTGTTATATGGGAACATTCAATAATGTGTTATTGTGACAAAACTAGAAAACGTGAAAAATGGGTAAAATCTCTAAAAATAAAATTAACATGAAATCTAGTAGTATCAAAGAAAGAAAACCATAACTCAAGGCATAAATCCACAACTGAAATTAAAGTTTAAATCACTTGAAAGTAGAATTTTTCTTGCTTTGCTGACACTAAGCTTCAAGTTGACTAAATTGCGAAAAAAATGGAGGCGAAGTTCAATAAGCCAAAGTAAAACAACCATAAATTTTCAAGTAAAAAACTAGACGCATTAATTTGGAGCTGATTAAGAAGCCAATTGGACCTATCACTAATGATCATTGATTTGAAATGTTCTGTTCCTTATTTAACTTAAAAAAGATTTTTTTCTATAAAAAACCGACTGATTACAATCCGAATTCCTTTTGAATTGTAACAGTCCAAATTGCTTCAAAACCAGCCCTGCTGATGCTGTTAATCCATTTAATCAATTAGAAACACTTAATATTTTGATTGTTATAGTTATAGATAATTTGTTAGTTAAAAATAAAGAAAATTGTTGCGTTTTTGATTATCAACGAGTAAATTTAGCAAAAACCGGCAAAGTTTTAGTTACAGAGCACTCTAAACGGAAGCTGAAGTAGGGTTAGCCCTAGTCTCCTTTTCAGTCTACAAGGATTGTATTAGTGGTGTTTGGGGGTGTACTTCTGGCGAATTTAATCAAAGTGAGCTAAAGAAGCTTATTTCGTGCTGTTTTTAATGAAAAAGGCAAGAAATTTTTTTTATTTAGTCAGAACTTTTCACAATAAATTTACATAAAGTTAGTCAACAATATTTTTTTTGTCTTCTAAAAACAAAATCAACAACACCATTTTTGTTTAAATTTTTCACATTTTTTAGCAAAATTGACGAAACTTTAGGCAAAAATTCCAGAGAAATGTGAATAAAAACAACGGAATTCACTCTACTTTTCTCAGAAGTTTAAACCTCGACAAGTCCCAATGAAAACTGGGAAAAAAACAAAAAATTTAGTTTAATTCCTTTTTTTGCGCTGGAAGAGTTTTCCAATGATACCAGTCTCAACTCTCTACGGTGAATATATCAATCGGCGAAAAATTGTCTGAACAAAAAAAACCATTTGGGTATATAGTCCCTCCCCCCTCAAGAGGGTTCGGAGCAACTATTAAGTGTGTCTTAGTTAGAGTGAAAGGCCTGGTTCAGAGACTCTCTGAACTTCAAAGCCCAGGTAACGATGAAGGTTCCTTTTTCTAAATCAAAATGAAGGCATCAGGGGTTTAAAAGATCGTTACACACCCTAGCTACTAAATGATTTTAATAATGGCATGCCATAATGGAGCACTCAAGAGATTTGCCATTGTTAAGACTACAAAGAAAGAAAAAAAGCAAAATAAGCAAATACAAAAACGCTTTTTCCTGGCAAAAATTCAAGATATAAATTTAAAAGTATCTAGTACGAAAGTCAAAAAACAATCAGATTAAACTTTAAATACACAAAATTAGTTTTTTGCAGATGCAACTTGTCCCTGATGACACTAGGTAACAAGTTGAGAAAAAGAAAAAATAATTTAAAGTGATTTCGAAAATCCATCAACATCTTTCAATCAAATAATTTCAACAAAAGTCTTAAAAATCATAAAATCATGAGCTTTTAACTAAAAATTTCTTGATAAGTTTACTGAAAAGTACTCAAGAAACCAATAGGACATATCTTTGTATTTAATAAACACTTGAACTAGACCAAAAAAGCAGACAACTAAAGAATATACAAACAATTAACGAAAACACAAAGTTTTGAAGCCAAAAAAACAATTACCTATTATCTGAATATTAGATTTCAATTCAATTATTATTTATACTAATTTAGCTAGAAATAAAATTACCAATTAAATATTTTCTGTTGGGTCTTAAAGGGCGTCTTGAAAAATCAAGGGGATCTGTTACTAATGCGAATGTGCTGAAAGAAGAAAAAAACACATATTTGACAAATCAAAAAAATTCCCTGAAACGCATTTTGTTCAACAAGCAAAGCATGAGTCAGGCATAATTTCAATAGACATGTTAATGGTTGATTTTCAAGGAAATGGAGGCGACTTCTAAATTGTCAAAATAAGTTACAAGTTGACAAGAAGAACAACAAAAAATGAAAAGTTCAAAGTTGAAAGTTCTTGAAAGCTATTAGTATCATAAACTTTGAGACTATAAGCTACAAACTGGCTGCACTGATTAAATTCATTTATTCCTCAATTGGGCGCTAATGAGACCTCTCAGCATATAAAATCGTTTTTGTAACCATAAAGAACAAAAAACAGGCAAAAACAGAAATTTCAAAAAAACATGAGAGAGAAAAATGCCAAAGCCAATAAAAGATACCTTTTCTGTTAAAACTTTTCTTATATTTTTTGACGGAAAAATATCAAAAACATTTTTGATATCGTATTAAAAAGCCCTTAAATTCGCAAATTTTCAATCGGAATCAATGAATACGAGCAATTGTGCCTACCTGAGAGGACAATGACATCTTCCTTTTATAAGTCATCAAAATAAGCCTTTTGACTAAGAAAAAGACAACTACAGGCAAAAACCGAAATTCAGTAGAAAATTTTGAAAAGAAAGAATCAAAGCCTTTAAAACCCATAAAATTTCATCTGAAAACTTTTTTATGGTCAATGAACGTCCTCTTGACGCCAGTCGTAACTGTCAATATAGAATAATGTGATAGAAATTCCAAAGGAACAAAAACTATGAACACATATGCACAAAACTAAAAGAAAAATAGTAAAAGTGTCATCGAAGTCATAAAATAAATACATAGCAGAAAAAACCGCTAATCAGATTAGTTTTGATTTCAATTATAAAAATAGGGCTTCTGTCATTAGTAGGACAGAAAACTACAAGTTCGCAGGAAAAAATTAAGATCGTTTAATGCTCAAAGAAAATTTTGAATAATTATTTTTAATGTCTTGACAGACATTAGATGTCCACTCAAAGCAATTGTTAGGTTCACCTAATACTCATTAAAACACCTATTGCACTTTTAATGAACGATTCTATTCCATAGGACTACAAAGGTTCAAAGCTCAAAAAGAAAATCGATACTCGACAAAAAATTACAAAAACTCAATGTCTACTATAAAACATGATGAGCAATTCCTTGAATGAGAATTATTTGTTCGTTGGGCCTCATTTGACTATAAATGACGTTTATCATTATTGGAACTTTGATATGAAAAGTGACCAGTCTCTAAAGTACGTAAAAAAACAAAAAGAATTAAACGATTTAAAAGAACAGGTTTCCAATAGAATTCGATTTTCATGATAGTAAACTTCCCTATGAGACGAAAACTGGTCTTTTTGCCCTTCCTATATCAGGAACGCAAAATTGTTTCATTTTGGAACGTAAAATCCAACTTTCAACTAAAATTGCGATAGATAAAGTCTTTAATTGAACAAAAATTACGCTACAAGTGAACGAAACCATGTCAAATATCACGTGTTCACACAAAAGTTGAAACCTCGATAACTCCTCAAGAAAAACGAAATTAAAAAAAATCTTTTTAATTTCAAATTCTACGCTGGACGAGCTGTTTAATGATATCACTCACCTTCCTCTACGATGAATATATCGATCGGCCAAAATTGACTGAACAAAAAAACCATTTGAGTATATAGTCCCCCCCCACAAGTGGGGTCGGAACAATTGTTGAAACCAGAGTGTTAGTGTTCTTTTGGAGCTCTACATAAACACAACAAAGTAAAACACGCATTAGAAAATAAATTGTTTTGAGAACAGAAAAATTTAGCAATAATCTGTAAAGGAACGAACAAAAAATGTGATGAAATTAAAAACCAAAAAATGTAACAGACATGTCATGTCAATTATGTGAATTATTGCAGACAGGATATTATTTTAGACAAGTCTAACTTTTATACCGGAAATAATATAGACAACTAGTTAATATTGGTACCCGGAATTGCCAACAAGTGAGCCGTCCAAGGGCAATTTTGCTCCGAGCCAGCCGAACTATCAGGTGATAGAGCGATATTCAAGCTACTGGTCAAATATCCGCTAAAATTTATTTTCGTGTGTTTGTAACTCGCAGAAATGGCATTCGGAGTCCCTTCAATCTGTTTCCATAATCATGGTCAGTCTTGTCTTTTGGGCACAACGTTTGAAGGACGACAGAAAAATTGGGTCTCCTCCAGAGTCCTTTTTTGAAAGACTGACACAATCAGTTTTGCCCACACTAAAATTTTTACAGTGTGTAGTTGTTGCTAAGAATATAATTTACTCTGTAGCCTACTATCATTCAAGGTATGTGATGAAAAAAAAATATTTCTGTTAAAGTAGTTTTTGCAAGGCATGAAATAGACTGATTACTACTAAATTTTCCCCCCACATTTAATATAAAGCAGCCTTCTTAATCCTTATTTGTGTATGAGGATTAACAAACAACACTTGTCTATCATTGAAATATATAAAACTTTTTATACGTTCCAAAAAGTTTTATGTGTAGTATACTGTTATCACTGATGAGCTGATGATGCTATGGAACATACAAATAGTAATTCAAAAAAATCTCGTTTGTATAATTTTGCCACACAATTGGAAACTCAATTTGACAAGTTTCAAGAAAACATGTTATTACAACATTCAAACAGTTTTCTTGTCTCAAGGAGACTGTGCAGGGGCCTCGTCAGCCACCTGCCTTTATCCCTATCCAAAATGTAACAAAAACAAAATTGCGAGCAAGTCTTCACGTTTCCCTGTCTTAGTGTTTTATATTGTGCAACCTGCCTACTGTTTGTACAATAAAAAAGTCATTGGCAAAATTTAAAATTAAAGATTTTTCTTACGTTTTTAGGATTTTTTTAGTCGCAGAATATCAGCTAGCTTTGATCTCAGTTTGTAGTAATTTCCAGACAGCGTTAATTATTTCACAAGCTCATTCTTTTGCCTGCTCAATTTCTTCATTATTCAAATCGACGCAGTTTACAATAACAAAGCGAATAGTGAAATATTCTTGATATAGTTTTTCTTCGTCCTGAAAACTTCCAAGAGTGAAAAACGTCAAATCAAATGTCAACAAACACGAAAATACAAGTTGTTTTCAAATAAATATATTTGCCTTCTATAAGTTATTTTCTCAAATGCGTTTACGTTAAATATTATATTTACACCTTCAGCTGAATTTATCACAATGTTTCAGTGGTCAGTGTGTGTTATTTTGATTGCGGCCTAATCATCGGACCTTTTCGCCTCCGCTTTTGGTTCATGCCCTTGCAAACCCATCATATTCAAGCCTCCATCTCGGTCTGTGTAATTTGCGAGGCTTATAACATTCAATCCTTTGGGTAGCAAGTTATTTGCATAGCTCGAGTAGTATAACTGAAATAACCATCGGTCTCTTCAACGTTGGAAATCCATTAATCTAAACAATTATCTGGCATTGTCTGCTTGGTATTAGATTAGACGTGATCGTGCTTGCAGCTTCCCAGGTCAAGACCTCGACTCATGAAAAAAGTCGCTTGATGGTTGCCAATATTAGTTTATTCTCATTATTTCATCATTTAGTTGATCGAGTATGATTTTTTCCTATCACTTATTAATCGAGCTTAAATCGATGGTATACACTAGGTTGCTTTATTAGATTTAATGGTATGTTCATTCTGCTATTTAGGTCCCGTATTTGAAGATGTGATTGTAACTCAAAGCAGCACTGCATTAGAAGTAATCCGAGAAGAATCAGACCATCTCACAGGATGCAGCAACAGTCATCGCGAAGACGACAAATCAAAACAGTCATCCAGTGCTGACGAGAACCTTGACGCCCACCCCAAAACGTCTGCCAGTCCAAGAACTCCTTGGAGTTCACGAAGTCCACGAAACCCTCGAAGTCCCGAGAATCAAAGAGATCCACGATTCGTAAGAAGTATAGGATACCCTCGGAGTCCCCGGAGAGATCCTGATGATGAGGATCCTAGAGAGAGCCTAGCTGAGAGGACAATGACATCTTCCTTTTATAAGTCATCAAAATAAGCCTTTTGACTAAGAAAAAGACAACTACAGGCAAAAACCGAAATTCAGTAGAAAATTTTGAAAAGAAAGGGTCAAAGCCTTTAAAACCCATAAAATTTCATCTGAAAACTTTTTTATGGTCAATGAACGTCCTCTCGACGCCAGTCGTAACTGTCAATATAGAATAATGTGATAGAAATTCCAAAGGAACAAAAACTATGAACACATATGCACAAAACTAAAAGAAAAATAGTAAAAGTGTCATCGAAGTCATAAAATAAATACATAGCAGAAAAAACCGCTAATCAGATTAGTTTTGATTTCAATTATAAAAATAGGGCTTCTGTCATTAGTAGGACAGAAAACTACAAGTTCGCAGGAAAAAATTAAGATCGTTTAATGCTCAAAGAAAATTTTGAATAATTATTTTTAATGTCTTGACAGACATTAGATGTCCACTCAAAGCAATTGTTAGGTTTACCTAATACTCATTAAAACACCTATTGCACTTTTAATGAACGATTCTATTCCATAGGACTACAAAGGTTCAAAGCTCAAAAAGAAAATCGATACTCGACAAAAAATTACAAAAACTCAATGTCTACTATAAAACATGATGAGCAATTCCTTGAATGAGAATTATTTGTTCGTTGGGCCTCATTTGACTATAAATGACGTTTATCATTATTGGAACTTTGATATGAAAAGTGACCAGTCTCTAAAGTACGTAAAAAAACAAAAAGAATTAAACGATTTAAAAGAACAGGTTTCCAATAGAATTCGATTTTCATGATAGTAAACTTCCCTATGAGACGAAAACTGGTCTTTTTGCCCTTCCTATATCAGGAACGCAAAATTGTTTCATTTTGGAACGTAAAATCCAACTTTCAACTAAAATTGCGATAGATAAAGTCTTTAATTGAACAAAAATTACGCTACAAGTGAACGAAACCATGTCAAATATCACGTGTTCACACAAAAGTTGAAACCTCGATAACTCCTCAAGAAAAACGAAATTAAAAAAAATCTTTTTAATTTCAAATTCTACGCTGGACGAGCTGTTTAATGATATCACTCACCTTCCTCTACGATGAATATATCGATCGGCCAAAATTGACTGAACAAAAAAACCATTTGAGTATATAGTCCCCCCCACAAGTGGGGTCGGAACAATTGTTGAAACCAGAGTGTTAGTGTTCTTTTGGAGCTCTACATAAACACAACAAAGTAAAACACGCATTAGAAAATAAATTGTTTTGAGAACAGAAAAATTTAGCAATAATCTGTAAAGGAACGAACAAAAAATGTGATGAAATTAAAAACCAAAAAATGTAACAGACATGTCATGTCAATTATGTGAATTATTGCAGACAGGATATTATTTTAGACAAGTCTAACTTTTATACCGGAAATAATATAGACAACTAGTTAATATTGGTACCCGGAATTGCCAACAAGTGAGCCGTCCAAGGGCAATTTTGCTCCGAGCCAGCCGAACTATCAGGTGATAGAGCGATATTCAAGCTACTGGTCAAATATCCGCTAAAATTTATTTTCGTGTGTTTGTAACTCGCAGAAATGGCATTCGGAGTCCCTTCAATCTGTTTCCATAATCATGGTCAGTCTTGTCTTTTGGGCACAACGTTTGAAGGACGATAGAAAAATTGGGTCTCCTCCAGAGTCCTTTTTTGAAAGACTGACACAATCAGTTTTGCCCACACTAAAATTTTTACAGTGTGTAGTTGTTGCTAAGAATATAATTTACTCTGTAGCCTACTATCATTCAAGGTATGTGATGAAAAAAAAATATTTCTGTTAAAGTAGTTTTTGCAAGGCATGAAATAGACTGATTACTACTAAATTTTCCCCCCACATTTAATATAAAGCAGCCTTCTTAATCCTTATTTGTGCATGAGGATTAACAAACAACACTTGTCTATCATTGAAATATATAAAACTTTTTATACGTTCCAAAAAGTTTTATGTGTAGTATACTGTTATCACTGATGAGCTGATGATGCTATGGAACATACAAATAGTAATTCAAAAAAATCTCGTTTGTATAATTTTGCCACGCAATTGGAAACTCAATTTGACAAGTTTCAAGAAAACATGTTATTACAACATTCAAACAGTTTTCTTGTCTCAAGGAGACTGTGCAGGGGCCTCGTCAGCCACCTGCCTTTATCCCTATCCAAAATGTAACAAAAACAAAATTGCGAGCAAGTCTTCACGTTTCCCTGTCTTAGTGTTTTATATTGTGCAACCTGCCTACTGTTTGTACAATAAAAAAGTCATTGGCAAAATTTAAAATTAAAGATTTTTCTTACGTTTTTAGGATTTTTTTAGTCGCAGAATATCAGCTAGCTTTGATCTCAGTTTGTAGTAATTTCCAGACAGCGTTAATTAATTCACAAGCTCATTCTTTTGCCTGCTCAATTTCTTCATTATTCAAATCGACGCAGTTTACAATAACAAAGCGAATAGTGAAATATTCTTGATATAGTTTTTCTTCGTCCTGAAAACTTCCAAGAGTGAAAAACGTCAAATCAAATGTCAACAAACACGAAAATACAAGTTGTTTTCAAATAAATATATTTGCCTTCTATAAGTTATTTTCTCAAATGCGTTTACGTTAAATATTATATTTACACCTTCAGCTGAATTTATCACAATGTTTCAGTGGTCAGTGTGTGTTATTTTGATTGCGGCCTAATCATCGGACCTTTTCGCCTCCGCTTTTGGTTCATGCCCTTGCAAACCCATCATATTCAAGCCTCCATCTCGGTCTGTGTAATTTGCGAGGCTTATAACATTCAATCCTTTGGGTAGCAAGTTATTTGCATAGCTCGAGTAGTATAACTGAAATAACCATCGGTCTCTTCAACGTTGGAAATCCATTAATCTAAACAATTATCTGGCATTGTCTGCTTGGTATTAGATTAGACGTGATCGTGCTTGCAGCTTCCCAGGTCAAGACCTCGACTCATGAAAAAAGTCGCTTGATGGTTGCCAATATTAGTTTATTCTCATTATTTCATCATTTAGTTGATCGAGTATGATTTTTTCCTATCACTTATTAATCGAGCTTAAATCGATGGTATACACTAGGTTGCTTTATTAGATTTAATGGTATGTTCATTCTGCTATTTAGGTCCCGTATTTGAAGATGTGATTGTAACTCAAAGCAGCACTGCATTAGAAGTAATCCGAGAAGAATCAGACCATCTCACAGGATGCAGCAACAGTCATCGCGAAGACGACAAATCAAAACAGTCATCCAGTGCTGACGAGAACCTTGACGCCCACCCCAAAACGTCTGCCAGTCCAAGAACTCCTTGGAGTTCACGAAGTCCACGAAACCCTCGAAGTCCCGAGAATCAAAGAGATCCACGATTCGTAAGAAGTATAGGATACCCTCGGAGTCCCCGGAGAGATCCTGATGATCTTCACTGTCGGAATCCAGCAGCTGCTTTCACAAAGACTGAAGAGGACGAAGGCAATGGTTCCAATGAAAGGTACAAACACATTGACAGTGACGATGACCTGGACGATGATGCAAAGACAATGAACAGCAACTTCACGTTATCTATTGAATCGATAGGTATGCGAAATAAAAGACATTGACGCCGTCTTTAAGCTTTTTTATTACCCTATTTATCATCGCCTTCCTCTACAAAAAGATTAAAAAACGGCGGTGATTAGAATGAAATTATATAAAATGAAGGGTAAATGCGCTAAAAAACAGCGCAACTTGGCGCTGAAATTACAGAAATTCACCCGATTAAATTAGGATTCAAATTTATTGAAATCACAATTTAGGGAAAAAAAGCATTAAAACAATACAATGAATGTGACAAATGCGGTGAGTAAACAAAAATTGATTGATTGTCTTTTAGCGGTGAATATACATATTGCCTACAGTGGTGCGTTAATCTTGCATGTTTTTGACACAAATGGTTAACCAAAGATTTCAGCACCCTTATTCAATCAAGTCCACATTTTTACGAAATATGCTCATTTTACGAGTTTGTCTTATTTTTAATTAGAGTGTTTGATACAATTAATATTTTTGTATATCACATATCATGTCGATACCATAGTAATGGAGAGACCAGCCGAAATCGTTTGTTTTTACTTTTTGAAAATTTTTAGAAAGGCACTAAAATTTTTTTTTAAAATTTGATTACATTGATAGCATTGAGCGCTGATTTGGTGTAAAAATTATAGAAGATTGGTGGGAGATCAACCGTTGGTGAGATGAGTTTTCGAAGACATTTCAATATTCTGCATTTGCTTCTTATAATAAATCTCTGTCTTTTTCTTTTTTTTAAAAATTATATTAAGAATCTTTTCAAATATCTAGCAAAAAATTGCTACCTCGCGCGTTGGTTAAGAGATATTTGAAGCACGGTAACTGAGAAACAACTTACCAGGAAATGGTGAATGGGCACGGAAAGTGGATCAATTTGATCAGCCGACTAGCATCCCACTAATCGGTAGGATCGAATTACATCATTATCCCCATCCAAGCTTTAGATTTCTTGTTTTTGCCATAACTCAAATTTGGACCAATGCTGGGCATTAAAACATTTGTAAAAAAAACACTTTGTATGATATCTGGTGGGATTTAGTAAAACGGAGGTAAAACTTGGGGGACTCTGGCAGCTATTCTTCTGTTTCTGAACACTATGACACAATCACAAAACACTTAATTTTTAGTCTTGCTAGCTCTGAATATGAGCAAATTTGAAAACACTCTCGATGACGAGGAGCAACTCCATTATGCTTCCAAAACGGACTTCTCTCAATTTGTCGCATCTTAAATACAACAATAACTTTTCCCTATTTTTCAAATTCTGTCCAAATTGCCTATGAGTGTGTTTCTTGAAAATGTCTCTAATCCTAATTGTCAGGACTCAAATATCATTCTTGCTCTTTAAAAAATTCATTTAATTACATATGATAAGCCAATATAAACTCAAATTTCTCCAGTTCATAAAAAACCATATAGCAATCTTGATCTATGCTATCTTACGAGATGCATTTAAATTTTCTGTCTATTTTCGAGCGTTTAAAGTTTTCAAACGTTTTTAAAAAATTAGATATAAGTAAAATGAAATTAATGATTATGTGTCTGCTCTGTCGGATTGTAGAACGGATCGTATTGCTGATCTGCTCTGTCATTTTTAAATAAGACCAATAAAGCACTGATGTAAAATGTCTTTAAAATAATGGTAGAGCAAGACTTTTAGAGGAAAGGAACTTCTGACTTTTAGAGAAAAACTTCTGGTTTTTCACAAGAAAATTTTCATATTTTACATTGTATGTTGATATAGATTGCGGGTATTTGAACTGCTTGTGCATATTAGCATATTTTGTGTCAATTTGAACTTATTTTTATCAAAATTGTTTCATTTCTCAAATCGTCTTAGATAAATTTGTCTCTTTTTCTGGTATTCAGGGTTTATAATTGCAGTTCTTTTGTTTCGTACTCTTTGAAAGAAAGTTTTGTATTGATGGCATATTTTTTTTAAATTTCAAAGAATTACACAATCCTTTCAACTTTTTGTTTTTCAACTTTTCTAACTTCTATTTTATGTTAGTTCAGATTTTAAGTTTCCTTCGGAAAAAACTATTGCTTTTTAAGAACATTAGGGCTCTCATTATTCTTTGCAGTTCTTCTTATTAATTTAATTGAAGCTTTGCCTCATCTTTCTTAACAATTTGCAACGAAAGCTGTGATGTTTTTAATTTGCAAGTTTTTGTTAGCAGTTCTTAATTTGTTGGACTTCAACACTAAAAATTCTCGGTGAAATGTAGCTTTTTACTGAAGTTTTTTAAACCATACATATGTCTTTCGGGCTTTTGGGGATCGACCAAATGTCTGCAAGATTTACATTGTTAGCAGTTCTTTAATTTGTTTTTTCATTTTGTTTGAGAGTGATATAGAACTAATTTTTTTTTTCAAAATTTTAACAACGCCTTTCAATACACCACAAAACGTATTTTCGGCCATTTTTGGCGAATCTGATAAAATCGTGGACAAATTTGACAATACCTTGTCATCTTTAATTCACTGCTTTCCACGGTCTTTTCTACATTCAATTATCCGTTATTCTACAGCAAGTGCTCTTATTAGTAGCAAGTGTTTTTATTTATGATATAAGACATAGTTCAGAAACTAAATAATACTATTTACCTTGTTATGATTGCCTGCAAACCAACCATTTGCATTTTTATACGCAACAATGCGACTAGGTAATGTGCATACGCATATAATGTTCCGACCCCGCTCATCCACATTCTTGACTTAATTGGCTACCAAATAATGAAGCGATATAAAACACTCAAAAACATACACATCGTTCAAAAAACAACCAATGAAATACGATTACGCCACGCTAGAGGGCCAATGAAAATTTCTGATAATAGGACTACGAGAAAGGACAAAAATCAAAATCAAACAACAAAGATTTTTTACGACCAAAACTATAATAAAGTCTATAAAATATATTAATCAAATCTATAACAAAAAATCATAACAAAATCAAACTCGCATCAGATAAAAACCAAAAAAATTAAACCTATATTTCATTAGAAAAGACATGGGACGTGTCCCCAATGTGACTGGTTAACAGGTAGACAAAAAGGAGGAAATAAGTGCGAAATTCAAAAATACTTTTCCATTTTTGAGAACAATTAAATGCACAATTATTATTGTCATTAGATATCAACTGAAAACACTAAAATGTTCATTTATATCTACATAGGAAGCATTTGAGACAAGTCACTATCCAATGTTCGATGGCGCAAATTTTCAAAGCCAATGGATCAACGATTATTGTTATAATTTAAAAAGAAACCAAAAATTATATGAAATATACAAATATATAAAAATATAACATTTTACCAAATCTCGTGGTAGCAAAAGTAACAAGCCAAGAAACGAACAATTGCAACTAAAGCCGTTATAACGATTAAAACATAGCTCACGGGAGACAGAGATAAAAATTAACCGAAAACCTCTACAAAAAAGACGAAGCTCAAAAACCAAAACTTATTTTTGAAAACAGATATATTCAAAAGCCGGAAAAGACTTAAGATTACAACAAAAAGCGATGGATTAAGTTTCAACAACTCAGGAAGCCAATTGGACCTGTTAATAATGAGACTAAGTAACGAGCTCACAAACAAATGAATTCATAAAGAAGCCAAAATTTCAAACAATTTTACAACATGACACTGCTCAAGGAACTATTATAAGATGTAACCTGCAAGAACTGTAACCATTATTTTTTCTTTTCATCAACGAATCTTCTTTATAAAAGGACTACTTCGACATGACAACAAAAAGAAAACCGAAAAGTGTACATAATCTCGAAATTTTTAATTAAATTACAAGGTCGAAGCAATCAGTTACAACGCATAATCAAGCGCCAAAATTAAATTCCAATCAACAAAAGTATTTAAAATCTCTAATGAGTGAGATCGAGTAACATGGTGACGAAAATAAAAGCAAAAAGGAGTTAAATAAAAAAAATTTTTGTTTAATTTCTAATTTGAAAGTCGCTTGAACAAACAGCTTAAGTTGAAATCTTCAACTCGGTTGCGTTAGACGTCTTTGAGATGCAATTTAGGTCTATCTTTAATGGGTAAATCGCGCACAACAACGAAAAGAAAGACAAACTTAGGCAAAATCAAAAACCCACAAAGTTTTGCGAGATAACTGTGTCTCAGCCCGAAAAATATAACTATTCAACAAATACAATTAACATACCTGATACGCCTTTTTCCAACGTTAGGCATTTTTGCTACAATAACTTTTTCTAATTGTACTTGCCAATAATGTGATAGTTCGACAAGGAAACATTTAGTTGAATTTAAAACCCTTGCCGGCATTTATTTATTGATCAAAGGAAGTCAGTTTCCGAATGTCATTACTGAGACTGCGCCCGAAGTTGAGAGAAAAAAGAAAAATAATGGCAAAGTTCAAAAGTTCACCGATTTTTTTTTCAAAAAATATATATTCAGAGTCTTAACAGACATTAGATAACATCTGAAAAAAATGTCTAGGTTCCTTTATACTTTTTTTAAAAAAATGAAATTTTGATTGGGGACACTAAGTCATTGTAAAACAAAAATCATAAGAAATGAAAACAAAACGCAAGAAGTCTATAAAATCTTTACGAAAACAATTGGTCAGAGCCATGAAAACCGTGAGCCATGAAAACATAATATAATGTAGCTCAGTCTCGTTTATTGCAAACAATATCTGTCAATAATTGAGCCCTGATTTGAATTTTTTGTCCGTAATTTACATAATAAACGTTTACATAACGGAAAATTTTGAAAAAAAAAGTTCGCGCCTCATTAAAATCTATAAAAATTACATCAAAAGGATTCATGGTGAGATCAAGATCAGCCCAGATGTTGCTGAGCGTCTAACAAAACACTCAACTTTTGAAATTGCTGCAAAATAGATCACTTCTATACAAAATTTTTCAGTTTGTCAAAAATAAATAATGCATTTTGTATATTTATCGACAATAAATTTTGCAAAAAAATTGGCAAAATTATAATTTCAGAAGACTCTTATAGCTAGCTCGAGTAGATGTGGCTCTTGTTGAGATTAAAAAGATTATGGTTGCAATTTAAAGGTGGCTACTTCCAGCAAAATTAAAGCAAGTTGGCTAAAAAAGCCGTTTTTCGACGAAAAATTTCTGAATTTTGAAAATATTAGCATAAATTCTAGCCAAAAAACTAGAATCCAGCAGTTCAGCAACCCTCCTCTATTTTTAGGGATAGATTAAATAACACTACAATTAACAATTTTAAAATATTTTGGCATTAATTGCGAAAATTTGGTCAAAATTGACGGAAATTTGGTCAAAAATGTGAAAAAAGTAGCTGAATTACGTCTAATATTCACAAAAATTTAAACCTCGGTAACTCCCTATGAAAAACAAAAATTGAAAAAATCTTTTTAGTTCCATATTCTACACTGGACGGGCTTTCTAATGATACCACTCACAGCTCTCTACGATTATTATATCGATCGGCCAAAATTGACTGAACAAAAAAACCCATTTGAGTATATAGTTCCCCCCCCTCAGAAAGGGGTCGGAACAATTAGTAAAATCAGAATTTTTGTCTTATTAAATATCAACTAGGTTTTCTTTGATGTCTGTTTAATTGGCACTTTGATCGCATTTCTCGTTCGAGGGTAGCTCAAAAACAGAAAATGTGGACAAATTTTAAGGATATTTACAAAATTTCTCAAATTTGGACTAAATTCATCTTGCTGTCACTGTTTTCCACAGTAGGTTATAACTCTGATCTTAAAATATGGACCCTGAAAACCCCAATGAAATTAAGCAAATTTGCTTGTTTTTGTATACGTTTTGCGGCGTAATGTTAATATTTGTTTTCCGTCTTCAAACTTCTTTCGTTTTTTTTATTTTTATTGTTAGCATCAATTTTGATTTGGTCTCGGATTTTGCAATCATTAGATGACAGTGCTCATATTGCATGTTCATTTCCTGTCAAAGATACCACATTTAATTGCGGTTAGTTTTTATGGAGTGCTCAAACTGGGTGATGTATTTCAGAGACAGACTACTACTCTTCAATGAGCAGAGCCAGTTCCTACCAGACATCATTGGACTATCTTTCTTCCGAGTGGAACCTAACCGATATCATGAGACGGCAAATTTACATAGCTGATATCTGACGTCGACTAGGAGGACGTGAGCAAAAAAAAACTGCAATGAAAAAGGAAACAGTAATTGATTTGATGAAGAAATGAATCATAACTAGTCTGATCACATTTCTGAAAGATGACCTTTAGTGACGAACGAAGAAACGAATTCGCAACAACTAAAAAGTTTTGTATCTATTTGTAAAATTGATCAGAAGGCTTCCTTTTTAAAAAAATTTAACGTTATCGTTTAAATTAGTTTCTCCTACAGAGAACGAGTTCCCTAGTTGAGACGACCGAAACAAAGGACGAAAAAACTTGTAAGAAATTGTTGGTATGTTCGGTTTCAAACGTAAGAAAGCGTCGGTACGTTCAGTTTGTCCGGCATTGTCGGTTTCGATCGTAAGTAAGAAAGAATCGGCATCGTCGTTTTTGGATGCAAAAGAGATTCGGTATGTTCGGTTTTAGAAGATTCGGTATGTTCGCCCGAGTTGGGTTCCCACAATTCGCCACCAGCTATACGCTAATCTTCCACTAAAATAATCGTTTACTGCTACTTTTGCTAGTGTTCCACTAATATTCCACTAGTGTCCCACTAATGATCCACACGGGCCGAGGAATTTGGCCAAAATTATGTAAGATCACCGGCAACTAGCGTTGAGATGTCGGAAAATTCACCGCAATTTTCTTACATAAATTTGCGTTGAATACGTTGAATTTGAAAACAAAAATTCAACGCATTCAACGCCAGATTATGTTAAAAAATGCCGTGAAATTTCCGATTTGTCGACGCTAGTTACCGCTGATGTTTCATGTTTAGCGTTGAAATTAGCGTAGATCTTAATTTTGCGTTGAATTTAGAGTAGATCTTACATATTTTGCGTTGAATTTTGCGTAGATCTTAATTATCTTGCGTTGATTTTAGCGTAGATCTTACATATTTTGCGTTGAATTTAGCGTTGATCTTACAAAAAAATCAAGGCGTAGAACTCTGGGTATGTGACTCAAACTGACTTCCTGCGTACTTGTTGCCTCTTCTACCACTATATCACAGAACCTTAATTATCTCAGGAACCCTGCTCTTTACAGATCGGAGTGTAACATCAGATTTCACAAAACTTTGGCTTTTCTAAGCGTCGACCTGACATAATTTTGGTTTGAATTTAGCGTTGAACTTACATATTTTTTTTCGTTGAATTCATTTTAGATCTCATTCGATTCTTGTTCAATTTTTAATCTACTTTTCTGTCTGTTCAACTCTTTCCAGTTTCTCTTCCACGCAACAGGTTTCTGATGTTTTCAAAAAATCGCAAAAAATTGCCCCTTTCACTTAGCGTCCACCCCCACACGCAGTACCCCCATGTACCCCCCACCCAACGCACAAACCTCCTCCCGCCACGTACCCTCCCTTACTACTACCCCCCTTATACCCCCCACACGTACCCCCACCCCTCACGTAGCCCCCAACTAAACCTCCCTGACTGTACTTAACCGCTCCCCCATCCCAACCCCCCTCGTAAACCCCCCCAAAACACATACGGCCCACACTTACCCTCCCCCCCCCCAAAAAAAACGTTAAGTCCAACGCAAAATATGTAGGATCTACGCTAATTTCAACGCAAAATATGTAAGTTCTACGCTAAATTCAACGCAAAATATTTATGATTGGCGTTGAATGCGTTGAATTTATGTAAACTCTACGCTATTTTCAACGCCAAAAAGTGTAAATTCTACACAAAATTCAACGCAAAATTTGTAAGATCTACGCTAAATTCAACGCAAAAAATGTAAGATCTACTCTAAATTCAACGCAAAAGTATGTAAGATCTATGATAAATTCAACGCATAATATGTTAGATTGAATTTGAAAGAGTTGAATTTATGTAAGATCTACACTAAATTCAATGCCAAATATTTAAGATTGCCGTTGAATGCGTTTAATTTAAGTGAGATCTGCGCTAAATTCAACGCAAAATATGTAAGATCTACGCTCAATTCAACGCAGAATATGTAAGATTAGCGGTGAACTTATGCAATATCTACGCTAAATTCAACGCAAAATATATAAGATCTACGCTAAATTCAATGCAAAGGATGTAAGGTTTACGCTAAATTCAACGCAAAATATGTAAGATCTACGCTAAATTCAAGAAAAAATATGTAAAATTGGCGTTGAATGTGTTAAATTTATGTAAGATCTAAGCTAAGTTCAACTCAAAATATGTAAGATCTACGCTAATTACAACGCAAAATATATAAGATCTACTTTTAATTCAACGCAAGATAGGTAAGATCTACACTAAAATTCAACGCAAAATATGTAAGATTGGCGTTGAATTCGTTGAATTTATGTAAGATCTCCGCTCAAGCGTTGATCTTACATAAATTCAATAGTTTCAACGCCAATCTTACATAATTTTGCGTTTTTAGCGTTGAAACCTCAGCCCGGACACTAGTGTCCCAGAATAATTCATCTAGTGGTCCACAAGTGCCCACTATAAAATGGTAATGAAACAGTGATGATCCACCGATGTTGTTCAGTGGAATTATAGTGGACCACTAGTGGAGTTCAGTGGGATTCCAACCGGGCGGTATGTAAACGTATTTATCTCTTATGGTCATCTCTGAGTGCTGTATTGAGTTTGATTTTTATCATGGCGGATTGTCTCTTTATGGAAATATTTGCGGTTTAATTTGTCAAAAGACTAAAATTGATAGAGAACAGTAAGCATCATAGGTTCAAATTGTTGCTGAATTCGAAGCGGTTGTAGTATGCTGAGCTTGCTTTGATTATTGAAACAAGAGCTAGCACTTTTTACCAAGGGAAGCAAATAGATGTAAATTAAAAAAGTTTAAATACTTCCAATCCCTCCAACTGTGGTTTCCCAAGGAGAAAAGTATCACCAAAGCAGAATTTTAGAACCATTAAATAAGAACGAAATAATTGAGTGTTATAATCGAGATGAATTGCTCATCGAAGTGATAGTTTAACTGTTAAAAGATTTTGCAAAAATTTAATTTAAAAAATTTGAACATTAGAAAATTAATTTAAACCCAACTTTACTAATGCGAAGTAAGTTGATACACCAAACTGATGCCAAAATGAATTATGCAGAATAAAAAAGAGCATTTAACAAAATACTCCAAATGAGTTCCAAAAAATAATAACAAACAAGAATCAAAATAGTCTTTAAAATGTATTCCAAAATACAGTTTTTCTTTCGCGGAACAACTAATAATATTGAACAACATATGGTAGAATCAAGTTTTTAGACCTAAAATGTTAACAGATCTTTTAAATCGATCATTTGAATGGATCTCGTCAGAATTTGTCTATTAAAATCCGGAGCAACTATTCACGATATCCTTACCCAAAACCAAATTGGGAAACCTGGCTATTTGTGTTAGTTTCAGCCTTCAAAATAAAAAATAAGGGGTCAAGTAGCATCAGTCATACTGGAAAACTAAAACAAAATTTTTGATCTTCAAGAAATTGTTATTTTTTGCTGTGTTCTATCCGAAGTTTTTTTTTTGTGTACGTGCAGAAATATAACAATTTTTGTTTTGAAAAAGAGAAATTATTGAAGTTATTCAAAGTGTTGTCATTGAGCTGAATGGCCCACTTCAATGGATTCAAACCGAACCCTTAGAGCTAAATTATAATACGTGGAGTTATAATAATGGGGACTTGCACCAATGCTGTTTGCAAGAATTTGTAACTATATACAAGTACCTAATTACTAAATAAAATATACAAGTATTCGAAAATTTTTAGTGGAGAAAAAATTAAATCAACGCGTGACCTTAAAACTAAACATTCCATTCTGTCTACAGAAAGTTTTCTCAAATGAAAAAGACCGACCTAGTTTTTTAAATTGAAAAATGAGCTCATACCGTCATTTAGACAACCAAAAAAGAACACACTCCCTACCTGGAGTATAAAAGAGCTCAAAATACCTGGGGAGATCTCTTTTATCTCCAAATTTACTAGTCAAATACTTGAGCGCTCAATTGTCAAAAAATTTCTTCAGGACTGTAAAAATCTAACTTTTCAGCTGAAAGCTATGGACCAGGAAAAAAAATTGGCTCAAAATAAAAGTACAACTTATGCAACAGTTTGTAATTAGTAGTAACTGCTCGTCTTATGGTTCCATTAGCTGACTCTAAAAAACTAACAAAGATCTTATATCTCTAATCCTGTTGTTCCGTAGTCCAGTTAGCGAAAAAAATTACTAAATGGTCACATAAGTTTGATACATTTTGATTTGCTGTTTGTACACTCTTGTGCAGTCCTGCTATAAAAAACGAATTGTCACAACTACTTGGGAAGAAAAGTGTCCTTTAGGGCAGTAAATTTGTTAACGCAAATAGTTCAGTCCTTTATAAAGGGGCTTCACTTTCGTTAATATTCAAATTAATTTCGTGTTAGAACTAATAATGAGTCCGGAAGTTTCCAGTAAATGTTCCGAAAAAAAAGAACTTGGAGAGATCCAAAAGAATCAAAGCAGTTTTTGTATTGTATTCATGTATTGAACTACCTGAGGATGTGCTGCCCAATCGTCGTTGAATAAGGTTAGTCAATGATTAGTAGTTGAATAATGATGCAGATAAGGAACTCAAATTTGTTAGCTGAGAACAACCTCTATGTTGTAGATTCCGGACTGCAATAGATTGGTTTTACAGATAGTTTACAAAATTATTCGGCCCAAACTCACCAATCATTTAGTGGGATAATTGCAACGGCAAATTTTCTTCTTTAGAAATTGGTATAAAAGCCACTATAACTATATTATTGCAGTATTGGCTCAATAATTCCTTAGTTCAAGTTAATATCAACGCAAACCCACAATGAACTCTTTTTTTATATTAATAGGAGGCTTTGTTACCACATAAAGATCGCTAGAACAATGAGTTACATACAATAACCATCGTTTTTTCATGACACCACCCAAGTTTAGGCCTCGAATTATGAAAAGACCATGCTGGGCTCAAACAGCCCATGATAAGAACTTAGCTGGACCTAATCGTTCTGCTAGACTTTGGCTCCACCCAAATTTTTGATGCTGGACTTTAGCTCGACCTAAATATGATGCTCGACTTTACCTCGAACTAAAATGTTCATGCTGGAACCAAAAATCTACATTTGCACTGCAAATTTGTCTTTGCTTATAACGTAGTCAACGGGTTTTACCGTTCAATTTTTTCAATGTTTCTACTGTTTTCCAGAAAAACGAACTGTGCTATTATAAATATATTTGAAAAAACGACTTTTAGAGCCAAATGAACTAAATCATAACAAACTAAGCTCATGGATGAAGAAATGTCGATTGTTAGAGCTTTGTTAACTAGCTGAATTCAGCCAAACAAATTCGCTATATTGCTTAATTGCGAAAACTAATTTATCTTAAGAATTCATTATTTCTTAAGATTGTTTGGCGGAAATCCACCTGTTTTTCGAAGTTGGAATGCCTGTTGTAACGCTAGTTTGGCGTTGCTGGTAGATGTTATTCAACTACAAATAGAATTATAGAAAGGTTAACTGTTATTAATCCCACAAAATGCGATACTCGACTCATAAAAAGACCATGCTCGACCTTTTAAAAGACCGTGCTCGACTTTAATTGGCTATGAAAATACTTAGCTGGACACATGAAAAGACTTTACCTTGAATTTACCTAAGTTCTGGACTGTTTATTTATAGTCAATGAAGACCCCCTACTAGAATTATAAAGTATTTTCATAAGTCAAAGTATTTTCATAAGTCGAGGTCTAAACCTGGGCAGTTAATGTTATTGCTTCAGTTGTTGCAAAGAATCCTCAATTGTGTTTTTTTTAACGCACTGTACCCCATGTGTGCGTCAAAAACGGTCTGCTTCATAAACGTGGACAAAGGAAAACCTCGATCTGGGACGGTTTTCTTAACTAGATCTTTGAGGCCAACAGTTAACATACGCACAAACAGCATCAAAATATATGCTAAAAACTAGGGAAAAGCACTCAAATTCCCTAATAGAAAAATTTTTTAAGCATTTACACGTTCAAAAATAAACTTTTAAATTCCTTGGTAGCAGCCAAAAACAGAAAGTGGAAGATAGCAACGTGTGGGTAAATTTACTCTTCAAAAAGCATATGCACGTAAAAACATTATCAGAATATAGTAAACATGTAAAACAGGACACTTTTGACTCTAGTTTTGGGTTAAAATTTGATTTACCTGAACTTCTTATCCAATCATTTCAGCAATTATTTTTTTGCGTAAAAAACAATCTGTTCGTTGCTAATGAAAAATGAGAGAAAGTTGTAGTTCAGGTTGATCTTCACGACTTTCGGTGCAGATGTACAACTTGTGGTTCGAAAAGTCAAACTAATTTTTTTACAATAAGAAATTTACTCGTACTGGCTGATTTTGCTCTGTATCTCACCTGCTTGATTTGCTTGACTGCTTTGGTTTTGGTTTTGCTTATTCCTTTTAAGTCGGTTTCTAACTTCATTTTTTTTTGTTTAATTGAACCTTCCGTTTTGCCTTGCTGGCGTTTCGTGGTTTTTTCGTTCTATTCAATTTTCGATAATTAGTGCCTTCTTTTAACGTGATCACCGAGTTGAACTACCATTTGCCCTCATCTCTCTGCGTCCATGAAGCAAATGTAATGGCTGCTCTCCCAAAAATGACAATGAAATCGATCCTATAACATAGCATACACTTGCATTACTTCAAGCTCAATTAGTCCTAATAACTAATCGTTCAGTTTTGCGAACCTACTCAAACTTGAAGCTGTCAAACACTGCTCGAGTTTTTAAAATAACTCAAGTAATAAATTGAATTTGCAAAATGACCTCCGTCCAATCGTAGATAACTGTTTTAGCTACTGAACGGGGTTATTAGCTCTCTATCTCCGATCTGTTAATGCTCTTGGAAATTTTTATCTGACAATCAATGTTAGCAAAGGTAACAAAAACCATGTTTTGAATGCTTTCAATCAGCTGCTTTGGATTACACAAAAATTGAGACAACGCTAAGCTATTGAAAACCAGCAAGAGAAACTGTCGTATTATTTCGTACAAAGTACTGCACAATTTGGAACTCTTTTCCTCCTAAGTCATTGAAAATATTAAATCGTATTCTCTTAACAAGTCGAATTTAGTTAGGATATAAAAAAATTAAACTGATATCTAGAAACAGGACACAGTAGCCAATTTTTTGTTCTTTCAAAAAATGCACTTTAATTCTCAATGTACATGTGTTTGAGAGACCAAGTCTGTGAGTTTTTTTCTGAATTTGTTTGATCTTCAAGCAATATTTAAAGAGTTGTTCACATGTATTTCGTGTCAAAATTGCGTAATAAGAGGATTGGGTGTAGATAAAGATGTCGATAGAATGTGGTCAAAAGTTACTTTTTAAATGCACTCTTGATGTCAGCGTAAAATTTTTAACCATGGAGAATTTACGTCGAACGTACTACACCGACAACAAAAATCATCCCCTACCAACCGTAAGATTCAATTGCTATGTCAAAGTTGGATTCGTACCAAGTGCATACATGGCAATAAGGAATTGATAATAGTAAATTATCATATTTGATTAAATTAAATATTTTGATTTTGATTTTCGGTTTCACTTCATTATTGATATTCACGTATTCAAATTAGTGGACACTAATCAATCTCGTTGACAACTTGTGATCAAAGTAAATGGCCTTCGAATTGATTGTAGCATTGTGTTTTTTGTCATCCATTTGATACACCAATTTTTAATTTGTCGTAAATGCAGTTGTTAAATTAATGAGCTCGTCTCCAGAAAAAAATATATATTGAGTCTACTGTTGCCTGACCTTGTTGTGATTGACCGAAGCAATTTACTCTGGGTAAAAGATAATCAGACCAAAAAATTAGTGATCTCTGTGCCTTTGTCCGAGTTATAGAAAATTTAGGGAAAAGTTTTTGCTGCAAAATAACATTAAATGCTCGCACTGGGTAGGTTTTGTGCGTTATTGTTCAGGCTTTCGTGCATTCATCAGCATTTCGTGCATTCATGCCTCGATTTTTGGGCATTCATTAGCTTTTCGTGCTTTCCTGCTCAGACATTTGTGCGTTCACCAGACTTTCGTGTGTTCATGTCCAGACTTTCGTGCCTTCACCAGACTTTTATGCGTTCATATTGAGACTTCCGTGCATTCACCAGACTTTCTTGCCTACACAAGATTTTGTGCGCTCCTGATAGGCTTTTGTGCCTACATGCTCAGACTATCGTGCGTTCATGTCTAACCTTTCGTACGTTTTTTGATGATTTCAGACTTTGCAATTGTGAACTCAATACGGTCCCCTCGTCTGACGTCTGAACAATCTTGATTCCACCTAGGACCTCAACCTGGGTATACTGTGAGTTCTAGGTAACAATTAACCTGAACCACCTGTCTGCCTGTTAGAAACAGTACGAATCGCATGTAATTTTGAAATACGTTTTTCAGTTAATTTATATAATTTAAGGTTTTGCTTAAACTGTTACGTACATATCTTGATTTTATGAAGCAATCAGATGCTCATCAGATAACATTTTCAGTGATTATGAAAATAACCAGAAAAAATTTAGGAAAAACAGGACAATAATAATTTAATTACCGAATAACTAATTGGATTATTAGTAGATGTCTGGGAACTTGGTGCAACTCCTGCCGAAGGATTTCAACCTATTTAAATTTAAGATTCGATGGTACTTTTCTTCGGGCTTTCTTGCCAAAAAAACGGGAAATTGATCTTCATTTCAAATTCTTTCAAGATGTGCAATTGGTTTTTTTACCCGTTTTGAACAATCAAGAGCACACTACTCAAGTTAAGTAGCCAGGCGGAATCAGCTATGTCCAGGCCGTCTCAGATGAACAGTATCTCTGTCCACATTTTCAAAGACGGAAAGACTTATGTCCAGACTTTTGGAGTTAACCAGATTTTTGTTAATTTATGTCTAAACAGTAGCGCGTTCTCCTGACTTTCTTGCGTCCATGAGCAAAATTCTGTACCTTTACCAGATTTTTTGTGCGTTAATGTTCACAATTTCGTGCGTTCAGCAGAGTTTCGTGGGTTCATGCTCAGAATTTCTTGCCTTCACCACAATTTCGTGAGTCCATCAGATTTTTGTGCGTTCATGTCCAGCCATTCGTGCGTTCACCAGATTTTTGGCCATCACAAATTTTTTTTCGTTCACATCCAGTGCGCCTAAGCCCAGAGTTTCGTGCATTCATGTTCAGGCATTCCTGCTTTTTTGATATTTACAGACTATGTTATTTCGAAGGCACGACGCCCCCGCATGGCCTCATTTTAGGTCTGGAGACACTTTTAGGTCTGGATATTTTTAATAATCTCTAAACATAACTGGCTTTTAGAAACAGTTTAAAACAGCAGCACATTTGAAAGAACTTTTACAGATTTCATATGTAATTGGAGATTTCGATAAAACTATTTCGTATATATCCTGATTTTCTGAAGCAATCAGAAACGCATCAGATAAGTTTTTTTGAAAAGATTTTGACACTAACTGGTAACAAAATTAAGGAAAAAAGGACTTAATAGCTTAAGTATGTTTTATGTACCTTTTGACTCGATGTGTTCTATTCTGGCCTGCCATTCTGGTTAGATCTCTTTTGAAATGCTCGGTAATCAAGTAACGTTTTTTTAGAACAGCTTGTTTCATCCTAGATTTTCTATATTTTGTCTAGTGATTATTTCTTAAGCACTGAAACTAGTCGAAGCGTGAAAATGCCTATTAGAGATTTAATCTGAAATTAGAAGGTGGCATGGTGTTCCTAACCCCCCCCCCCCTCCCCAAAAAAAGGTGATTTGTATTTAAAAAGCGATGGACAGAGTTCTTCATTTTTCTGTAAAGCAAGATTTGTGTTTAGTCTATTGACGGCAGAGTCAAAGAGCAGGATGACCTTGGTTCCTACTTTTGGAAAGTTTTCTTTAGCCGGTTGATAGCGTATCCACTACCATTTAAACATCACATATAGAGCTTGTGATTGCCAGCCAATAGCTTTAATCATTTGAATAGCCTGAATCGTAGCTCTAACCAGTACAGCTCCGGCAGCAAGACTCCCTTTTCAGAGGAAAAGCAACCGGTTTGTGATCCGAGAGTACAGCGACTTGTCGTTGGTTTTGATGCTTGTAGTGAATGAGAGACAAAAATAGAGTCTTTGAAGAAAGAAACGAGGAGGCGCCCTCAGTGCACAACTGGCAGCCAGTCCCCCTTTTCAGAGAAAAAGCAGTCGGCTTGTGCACTGAGAGGAGAGCTAAAAGGCTTTCAGTTTATGTCTTTTATTGAGGCGGGTATTTTTGCCCTTGCGGGGATGAGTGGTTGATCCCAAGCGCGAAAAGAGTGTGGGGCTAGTATCAAGGCCTCAGTGTGATTCCAAAGATCATGCTTATCTCTTTTACTGGTGCACTGGAGTTAGAGTATAGGGCCGGTATAAAAACCTCAGCATGATTCACACGATCGTGCTGCCCTCCCATACTGGTACCCTGGTTTCAGATCAGCTTCAAGACCTAGACTGTTTCCCGTGATCAGTCTAGTCTCCCGCACTGATCTTTTTGATGTGGTTTTCATCGATTTTTTGGTTAGTATGTACACAAACACACACATCAGGCATCCAGGCATACAAACAAAAATGCAAACACATATACAATCACTCATGCACAAAAAAAATAAAAATAAAAAATTGATTAGCCCAGGCAGTGTATTTTTGGATGGTTTCAGCTAACGTCTCGAGTCATACCCCAAGACGTCCGCGCCCACCTTTATTGTGGATTATTTTTTATTTTTCGGGAAATTTTGCCACTATTTATAATGGCTTCAGCTAAATTCTCGAGTCATACCCCAAGACGTCCGCATCCACTTTTTTCCTTTGGTTTAAATTTTGATAAAATTTTCTACTTTTTTGATGGCTTCAGCTAACGTTTCGAGTCATGCCCCAAGACATGCCAATCCACCTTTGTTTTCGATTTTTGTCAAAGTTTTTCCTTCCTGCTCTTTTTTTTTCTTTTTCTATTTGAATGACTCAGCTAACCTATCGAGTCATACCCCAAGACGTCCGCATCCACATTTTTTTCCTTTAGTTTAGATTTTAAGAAAATTCACCACTATTTTTGATGACTTCAGCTAACGTCTCGAGTCATACCCCAAGACGTCCACATCATCCTTTGTTTTAGAGCTTTGGTTTTTCTTTTTCTTTCTTTCCTTTCAACTCCTTTTTTTATTATTTTCCTTTTAAATGACATCAGCTCAAGTCTCGGGTCATACCCGAAGACGTCCGCGTCCAACAATGGTTGATGTTTTATGAAATGTTTAGCAAATGCGTTTGATTCATCTTGAACTGGCTCCTAATATACAAATGTTTTTATTACTGTTTTTTTTATTTTTTATTATAGCCCTCGCGAGGTAGTCTGCGGTTATTTATTGGACTGTTTTGCTTACTGCTTTTTAATTTCCTTATTGATGTAGTGCATCTAAAATCGTCCAAAATGGCCGGTTATATGCAAATCTTATAGATTTAATTTATTCTTTTTGTGTCTTGTTTAGATCAATTTTTGTAACATTTGCCCAATTTGCATTTGTCTTCATGTTTGGTGGTCTCACCATTGTTTTATATACGTAAACAATATTATTGGATTTTATTTTTATTTGCCTTAAGTTGTCTGATTATTTTGATTGTTGCGTTTTTGTGAATATTTTGTTGACATGATTTGTCAAGATCAAATTAAAAATTAAATCAATTCTTAGAAGTTTTACACTTTTGCTTAAGTTAATGTCTCACCCTATCTTAACCTCAGATTTGTGTTCAGTATTTGTCTACTGAAGAAAATGTGTATTGTTTATCCAGCGTTGTAGAGGCTTAGTAGTTCTTTGTTGTTTTTCATGTGTATCGTATATAGCGATGTCACTTGCATATTATGCAATTGATGTATCTTTACATTTCGGTTTTCTTACACACATATTGAAGAAGATTTAGCTTATAATGCTCCCTTGGGAGACCCCTGCTTCCGGTGTAAAGCTTATAGAAACCGCTTGGTTGTAATTTTCATTGGCTTTTCTGTTACTAAGGAAGCTGCCAGTCTGTTTTGTGATTCACCATGAAGAGTTGATTTGCAATTGCTTTTACACGATACCTTCGTGCCATACAGAGTCAAAAATTTGCTCTACAACTAAGAAGGCAGCAGTTGTGGCACCTTTCCATTTAATGCTTGTTGTTGTTTGTTTCGTTAGTGTTAGAAGATTGTCTGTAGTGCAGCTGCCAGATCCATAGGCGTTTTTTGGGTCTCCAAACAATTTTTTCACAGTGATTTACCAAGTATTCATTTACAGTGCACTCGCATAGTTTTCTAAGGCTGGTTAATAATGGTACTGGTCTGTCCCTTTTTAGCGTTTTGCAATCTTTTCTTTTTTTCCTATCAATGTTACAATTGTAATTTTCCTTTCGGCTGGTACATGACTGAAAAGTATTGATAATTGAATTGTTTGAGCTGAAGTTTTTTCTGTTTTTAATGATAGTTGTTTCAATAATCTGATTTCTTACTCCGTCATGTCCAGGTGCGTTAATTTTCTTGATATTTTTTGAAGATTTTCTGCAGGTTTTACTTCTGTGTGACTTCTTTCTTCTTCATTTAGGTTGATTGCCTGAAAGTGTATTTCTGTTATTTTCAGTGAGACAGTAATCTCGTGGTTTTTTTACTTACCTGTTTTTGATTCGTTTGTTTTCTTTGTTGTTTTTAGTTTTTCGGCAAAGGCTTCTGCAGCTTCGTGATTATTCATTGCAAATTTTTGGTTGCTTTTCTGATTCTGGATAAGTAATATTTTTTCAGCTTTACAAAAGGTATTACTTTTTCTTGATTGGTTTAGTTTGTCAATTAGTTTCATTTGTTGTCTTGTTGTGTTTTTCTTGTTTTGTTGGTTATTTTCTTGTTGTGTCTTGTTGTGTTAGTTATTCTTTTTATTTCTTTCGTAAGTATATTGATTTTTTTTTTCATTTTATGTGGAGTTGGGTTGTGTTTATTTCGTCGTCCCTTCTTAATTTGTTTTTTTTTCTCTTCATAACTTATGTTTTTTTATTGTCAGTTTTTTGATTTGATGGTTTGTAGCTATGTGTTTTCACATATACGCTTCTTTTCAATGCAGCTCGAATGTTTTGTGTAATTTTGTCTATGTTTCTTTCTAATTCTACTTTGTTCATTATGTTCCTATCTAGGGCATTTGAATTATGCAAGATATGATTTTGTACCTTTCTCAGTTAATTCTGTTATGCGATTGCTTTGGTTTTTCTATGTTATAGGTGCTCACAGTTGGGTAATGATCAGGAGGGTTTTCATTAAAGACATAAAATTTATCAAATAAATTTGTTAGCTTCGAGTTGGCTAGGTGCACGTCTAGTGTTCCTCCATCTTTGTGCGTAGCTTCATAATTCTTAAGTATTATAATTTTTACCTCGTCAAACCATTGTTCAATTGTTCTCCTGTTCTGTTAGAGAGTTGGTCAATTACTCCAATCATTGGGTGTTTTCATACTGATGTCACCAGCAATTAAGTGGGCTTTGTTGTCTTGTTTTTTCGTGATTTGGTCCGTTCTTATTTCTAGTTGCCGTGATACATAGTTGTTTGTTATGTAGAGTTTTTCTATAGTGATACACTCATGTCATATTTTGCTTTTTGATTCACATGTTTTCGTTTCCAGTAGATCGTTATCTAGTTGACGTTTGATTTAGATTGCAGATCTTAAATGGCTTTGTTTAGTGTTTCCTTCAAAGGTAAAGCCCTTTAGGTTTCGGTGGTTTTTTATGGCTTACTTTTCAAGTTGGTTTTGTTGAGGCAAGCTATGTCGGCTTGAGTTTTTCTACTATATTTTTCTATTTTTCTATTTAGTCGGCGACAGTTTATTTGCATGACTATTAACGTCTTTTGTAAATTTTGTTTTTCAATCCTTGTGCTTCTAGTTTTAAACGGTTCTCATTTTTAAGTTATTTCCACTTGTTGTTTATTTCAATGCTGAATGTTCTGGTTTTTTGTTCTGTTTTCGAACTTGGTTAGTTTTTATCTAATTTTCCGTTCATCTACTGTCAGTTGGTTGTCTTTTAGTTTTCCTCATAGCACATTTGTGTTGTCTTCCATGAGTCTTTTCCTAATATTTTCTCTGGTTTTTCATTTCGTATTATTTTATTTTGTGCGCTTGCGTTTAATTGGTCAACTTGACTCCTGAGTTTGATTGTGGGTCGCTCAGTTGCAATTTTTGTTATCTGCTCTCTTTTGCTTTTGAGTTTGCTAAAGTGATTCCACAGCATACTTTCGATTTTGAGCATCAATTGCTATTCTTTTGTGCTATTCTTTCGTCCTTGTTTGTTTTCTGGTTTTTTTGAGGGCCTCTGTATATGACCATGTTGTTTTGCTTTTTGACAGCTTTTATATGCAGCGCTGGGCTTTTCTTTGCAATTTGGGCAGCAAGTATCATGTTAATTGCAGTTTTGATGTTGTGGTGTCCACCGCTTCTTCGGCATCTTGTCAAAGTTTGCTGCTTTGTGACCATGTGCTTTGCAATTTGAAGCATTGCACAATTTTGGTAGCTGTTTTGACGGTTCACATCTGTAGGCACAATACTAAACCATTCATGATTGCTTTTTAACTTGATTTTCATCTTCAACTTATCTTGTTTCTTGATTTGTTACACTGCTTATGAATCTGAACATCTTTTTGGGTTTAATTTTTGTTGATTCAATTGTTCTTGAAATGCGCTTCAAACATCTGGCAAAATTTTGTAATAACAAAGCGTGGTGTTACTTTTTTCCGGCTTTTGTTGCTGTTACTGTTAATTTTACTTTGTATATTTGAAACTCCTGTTTGATTCCATTTGGAACTTTCATTCTTCATTGGCATTTCTCTGACACTACTTGGATCTCTTAGGTTTGTAAGTTTTATAATGGCGTTGGCGAAAGCATCTTGTCGAGGTCTCTCTTCCTCAAAATTATTGTACACGATTCGTTGTTAATTAATGTTTGCTTCTTGTTGCTCTACCTTAGAGCGTTTATTTGCGGTGGCTTGATCGTTTATGTGGAGACATAAAGCCGTCAACAGAAGCCAACTAATAAGTAAATCAACCTAACATCTATTTTGGTGAAAAGTCTAAAAATATTGATACAACAAAGGAATTTATTGTAAATTATCAGTAGTTTCACCTTGAATATATTTTTGTAGTTCGTTATAGTATGCTGATGTTGCAGATTCTTTCGTGAAAAAACCCTATGCTGAAACGGCAATTAGCTGTCAAAACCCTCCTTTATGAATCATGTTTGAAAAGCTAGCAATATTTTGTTATTGATTGTGTACAATGCTTCTTTATACGGGAAAAAATGATGTCAAGTGTTATTTCAACTATATGCGGTTTTCAAAACCTAAATCAGATACAAGGAGGCTCGGTAAAGTGAGTGGGCACATAAAGTTCCGAATCCGCTAATCGATAATTTTGGCATAAATGTCTACCAATTGAGGAACAGGGAGAAAGCCCACAACAATTGAAAAATTTTTCAAAAAAGTGTGTATGAACAAATTTGAGGCTTTCTGGAACGCCAAAAATGTGGTATGTGAGCTCTCTTTAATGAGAATGGGTTACAAGAAGACAGAAAAAGAAAAAGGCAAAATTAAGTAATACTTTTGTATTTTTCGAAAACATATATTTTCAAAATCTTGAGAGCCATTAGCTACAAATTGAAAAAAAGAAACTCGTTTAATTGTTCAAAGCAAGCCCTTAAGACCTGTAATTGTTCAAAAGATGTCTCACGTCTGCTACAAGAACGCCAAAACAGACAAAAATCAGAAATCAGAAGTGTTATTCGCGATAATTGAAACCTTAATCAGATACAAAGAGAATCGGTAATGTGCTTTGACACATAAATTTCTAAACTTGCTCATCGACATTTTTGGCGTAAATGTCTACTAAATGAGGAACAGATAGAAAGCCCACAAAAATTGAAAAAAAAATTTAAAAAATGTGTACGAACAAATCTGGCTCTTTCTGGAACGATAATGATGTGGTATGCGATTTCTTTTTAATGAAAATAGGTAACAGGAAGACAAAAAACTAAATGGACACATATAAGTTTTTTTTGTTTTTTCGAAAATATTTTTTTTCAAAGTCATGAAAACCAGTAGCTAGAAAATGAAATAAAAACAGGTTCGTTTATTTGTTCAAAGGAAGAGCATGTGACCTGCAATTATTCAAAATATGTCTCATGTCTACTACAAGAACGTCAAAAACAGACAAAAAGCAGAAATCAGAAGTGTTATTGGAATTAATTGCTACAAATAAAACCTAAATCAGATACAATGAGGCTCGGTAATGTGCGTTGGCATATAAAGTTCTAAAACCACTTATCTAGATTTTACGCATAAAAGTCTGCTAAATGAGGAACAGATAGAAAGCCTCCAAAGATCAAAACTTGTTCAACAAAATGTGCCTGAACAAATTTGAGCCTTCCCGTAACAACAATTTTGTGGTATTTGAGATCTCTTTAATGAGAAAAGGTAACAATGAGACAAAAAAAGGCAAAAATAAGTCTTATGATTTGTATTTTTGAAAAAAATCATTTTCAATGTCATTAAAATCATCAGCTAAAAAATGAAATAAAAAATTTATTGATTTATTCGTCGAAAGAAAGTGCTTAAGACCTGAAAATATTCAGAATACGTCTCACGACTACTAAAAGAAGGTCAAAAACAGACATAACATTGTAATCAGATTTTTTAATGGAACCATATGCAATAATGTAATTGTTTAAAATATCTAAAGTCTACTATAAGAAAGTCAAAAAAAGACAAAGATCGGAAAGTATTTTACTTCTTTGAGAAAAACCCGTGGCGAAGCCGGTAAATTAATAACGACTTTAAAGACATTAGAGGTGGTAGATTTGCACCTTGCCTTAGAACAAAAAAGGCATATGTGTACTTTGTTTAACGCAACTGCGTAACATATAGACAAAG